>NC_134577.1:120265672-120566876 GCF_050947875.1 Dermacentor variabilis
CTCTGCAATAGAGAACTACAATATAAGAACCAGTTCGGAGTATAATTCCTAATCCATAAGGACAAAGGGAGTCACACTGCCGAATTCTACAGCATTAATGAGAGGGTAGCAGTAGTCGTTATAAAACTGAATAGGATGTATAGAATAAAGGTAGTACCAACCTACGGTCCAACCTCCAGTCATGGTGATGAAGAAATAGAATAGTTTTATGAAGATGTCGAATTAGCGATGCGAAAAGTGCGAACTCAGCATACTGTATTCATGGGCGACTTCAATGCAAAAGTGGGGGAAAAGAAGGCTGGTGAACAAGCCATTGACAACTACAACATGGAATCTAGGAACACTCGAGAAGAGACGTTGGTAGAATTCAGGGAAAGGAATAAGCTGCGAATAATGAACACCTTCTTCAGGAAGCGTTGGAACAAAAAGTGGACCTCGGCAAGCCCTATTGGTCAAACAAGAAATGGAATTGATTTCAAACTTCCTGCCTATCCCATCATAGTGAGGATGCAGAACTGTTGGGTAGGGTAAAGTGCAGTGATCATAGGTTAGTGAGGGGTAGGATTCACCTTGATTTGAAGAGAGAAAGACTGAATTGGTCAACAAGAAACAGGCCAACCTACACGCAGTAAGCGTAAAAGCAGACCAATTCAGGTTGGCACTTGCAGACAAACATGCAGCCTTAGAAAAGAGAGATGAAGATGACATAGAGGCAATGAATGAAACAGTAACTAGGCTGACTTCAGAAGCAGCAATTGAAGTGGGAGGTAAGGCACCAAGGCAACAAGTAGGTAAGCTTTCCAAAGTAACAAAGGACCTAATAAAGAAACAACAAAAAATGAAAGTGTCCAACTCAAGAGATAAGATACAATTCGCGGAACTGTCAAAACTGATCAACAAGGAGAAAATAAGGGATATTCGAAATTATAGCATCAGACGCAGTAAGAAAGGGCGCCGCCTGAAATCAGTGAGAAAGAAAGCAGGCATCGCACAAGCCAAGATGTATACACTGAAAAACAAGTAGGGGAATATCTTCAGCAATCTCGAAGGCATAGTAAAAACAGCGAAAGAATTCTGTACTGACCTGTACAGTACCCCAAGCAGCCTCGATACTTCCATTAGAAGTAGTGATGAACAGGTTACAGTGTCTCCTGCTATAACTATAACGATGAAGTTAGAAGGGCTTTGCAAGAAAGGAAAAGCTAAAAAGCTGCAGGAGAAGATTGACTACCAGTCGATTTAATCAAGGATGAAGAAGGCATAATACTTGAAAAACTAACGGCCCTGTATATGAACTGTCTATCGACTTCAAGGGCCCCATGCAGAAAACTGGAAGAATACCAACATTATACTAATCCACAAAAAGAGAGACGTTAAACAATAGATAAATTATAGGCCCATTCGCTCACTTCCAATATTATATAAAATATTCGCCAAGATAATCGCCAACAGAATTAGGACAATACTGGAGCTTAGTCAGCCAAGGGAACAGGCAGGTTTCAGGAAGGGATACTCTACAGTGGATCTCATTCATGTCATAAATCAGGGAATCGACAAATCCGCAGAGTACAATAAGCCTCTAAATATGTATTTCATGGATTACGAAAACTCATTTCGTTCAGTAGAGATACCAGCAGTCATCGAGGCAGAACGTAATCAATGAGTACAGGATGCTTACGTAAATATCTTGGAAAGTATCTACAGAGATTCCACAGCTATCCACAAAAAAAGTAGGGAGATACCTATAAAGAAAGTGGTGAGACAAGAAGACACAATTTCTTCAATGCGTGCTTGGAATAAGTATTCGAGCTGTTAAAGTGGTAAGGCTTAGGAGTACGGATAGTCGGCGAGCATCTCAGCCACCTTCGATTACACGGGACGAGTTACAAGAAATGATTGACGACATTAATAGAGAGTATAAGAATGGGGTTGAACATTAATATACAGAAGACAGAGATAATTATGAATAACCGGGCAAGAGAAAGAGAGTGCGGGATCACCAGTCAACCTCTAGAGTCTGTGAAGGAGTACATTTACGTAATTACTCCCAAGGGGCCCTGATATATGAGAAAGAAATTTACAGAAGAATAAAACTGGGTTGGAGCGCATACGGCAGACATTGTCAGCTCCTGACTGGAAGCATACCATTATTATTTAAAAGAAAGGTGCACAATCAATGCATTCTACCGGTTCTGACATATGGAGGAGAAACTTGGAGACTCGCAAAGAAGCTCGAAAACAAGTTAAGACGCAAGGAGCGATGGAACGACGAATGTCAGGAGTAACGTTAAGAGACAGGAAGAGAGTTGTTTGGGATCAGAGAGCTAACAGGGATAGCCGATATTCTAATTGATATTAAGCGAAAAAATGGAGCTGGACAGGTCATGTAATGCGTAGGTTAGATAACCGGTGGACCATTAGGGTTACAGAATGGGTGCCAAGAGAAGGGAAGCGCAGTCGAGGACGGTCGAATACTTGGCGGGGTGATGAAATTAACAAATTCGCAGGCTCCAGCTGGAATCGGCTGTCGCAGGACAGGCGTAATTGGAGATCGCATGGAGATGTCTTCGTCCGGCAGTGTACATAATATAGGCTGATGATAATGATAATATTAACATTTTAGAAGCTTAATAATGAATTAAGGATATTTATTATTTAGGTGCAACGAGAAAAATAGCCCATTGGTTCTCTTCAGGTACATGGCATTTGCACATTTTTAATGTTTGGTTCAAATTACGTGAGTCACCGCATATGCTTTGTATATGTCCAGAAATGTGGGCCGAGAACGAGGTGTTATTTGTTTTCGTTTAACCCTTAATGAACAGACCCCTCAAAATATCCGGGCATGTCACACTTAGCGTTCTCTGAATTTGCTCGAAATGAAAGTTTATTGACTAATTTAGTCTTTCTTATTTCTCCAGAGAAGTGTGAAAACAGGCATATGATATTTTTACGTGCTTCGCGATGCACTAACAGCGTTGCTTTAAAAATAACAATGCTCGGGAGCGAGCGACCAAGCTAGCAAACATGAAGAACAGACTTTTGCGCACCCACCACGCGGTGAATAATAAACGGTCGCAGTTTCGTATAAAGGGCGCAGCATTAGCAGCGATGGCAAGCCACGGCGTTCCGGCCGAACTACTTGCACGACGTTGTATCAAAACGCGGCTGTGACATCACGGCGCGTGCTAGTTTGGCCCGACTACCACGGCCGTCAAACGTCCCGTTGCCTCACCGTCACGGCACCGACATGCGTAATGAGAGAACGCGCTTTCTCTCCGGTTTCTGCTATAAAATGGCATAAGGGGACGTTGGCCGATGCTCTCAACGACGGCGGCGACCCATTTTCGGAAACCTATTGGTCAGAAAAATCTGTGTCATGACGGACGCAGGTGGAATCTTCGACGGCCGTTGAAATCCGAGGCCTAAAAGCGTCCGCTACGAAGGCGACGTGACATGCAGGTGGCAGTGAACGAGATCTGCTTCAGAGAGCGAGGAAAAAAGAAGGCGCCTATATGGTGATGCATATGTAGAGGCCGTAGCGAGGCATTTTTCGCCGCTATACAAGCGCTCAGATGGATTCCTAATTGATTCTAATGTGCAAGTTAAGTACTGTTGATAAAGGAGACCGTACAGGGTAAGCAAAGTGTGGTTGTGATGAAGGTATTGCGGCGCAGCTGAAAATAACGCACGAAACAACAAAGGAGACTACAGAAGCAGCGCCAGACTTTCAACTAATTCTATTTCGAGCACAACAGCCAAATAAAATGTGCTCGCCAAAGATGAGCAGCACGTGCACACAGGCCGACTTCGTGCAGTACCTCAAAATTCACAGTCATTCTTGAAAACATTAATGAATGGGACACCGATAGAGCCATCACATTTATTCGTAATGTGACAGTACGTTAATACGTATACTGCATCAAGATAGCCTGTCTGCATCTGCTGAGCCTTCGCAGTGGGCGCATCATTGGCGAGCGTATACATTCGGCGCTTGGGTTCGAAGTAAAATTAGTTGAAAGTCCGGCGCACTTTCTGTCGATTTTTTATTTTAGAGCGCAGCTCTTTAGCGTCCGTTCCTGGGTTTCGCGTCGTCGTCGTCGGCGTTGTCGTCGGCCTCGTAACCAGCTCCGCCCCCCTTTCATCCCCCCAGCGCTAGCAGCGACCGACTGATACCGCTGGATGCCGCTGACGCCGCTAGAGAGTCAAGATAACGTGACTGCATAGAACACCGTCGCCGCCATGCAGAAAGAGGAGGAAAGGGTCCCCCCCCCCCTGTTCTTGTGTGGCGGATAGGGTGCTCTTCAGTTGCCGACGCGCCGGTTATTCGTTGTCCCTGAAACCAACTCCGCAGCTGGGGTTGACTCACTATCGGCGTCAGCGGCATCAGTCAGTCGCTGCTATATCTTCCCTCCTCCCTTTATCGTGTTGTCCGCTTGCTGCGCGCGCTTCTGCCCCCATCGTTTGCCGCTGGGTGTACACGCCGCCCCCCTCCCCCCTCTTCCTGCGAGTCTCCGGTTGTCAAAGCGCCGGCTCGAACTTAATTCCTTTCTTCGCTCCTCCTCCAATGCAACCCCTGTGCGGTGGCAATCAGAGAGCCAGATCGGTGGCGGCGGATCTGTATATGTGCACCGCCCGAGCCGAAATTGCCGCTGCCGTTCGCCCTGTGCGGTGGCAATCAGAGAGCCAGATCGGTGGCGGCTTGACATAAAGACAAACAGCAATTTCCTAACACTTATGCGGGAGAACATCCCGTTCCTCTCGCTCGTAACGCGTCCCACGGCTGTGACAACCTCGCGAGGCACTTGTATAGATCTCGTCTTTGAGAATCAAGCATTGGTGTACCAAGTCGAACATATATCAGTCTATTTCTCCGACCACAAAGCTTCCTTCATGACTGTCAAGAACTGTTAGTGGAGTCTTTGTTAAAGGAATACGTGTGAACAATAAAAAAAATTCTGTGATAGCGCATACATGTGTTGCTCGATTTCTTTGCCTCAATCTATCGAAAAGGTGAAACAGCTTATTTGCTGCGCTCAAATTTCGCATTAGGAAGTAACGTAATCGTCGGTAATTTTTTGTTCTTCCATGTCTATTTTTACATTGCGCCACTTTACCTTGATACGCCAACTCGTCCGTCATAGCACCCTGCTGTCGTTCTTAGCGAACGAACTTTGCGTATCATTTTATTAACGAACGGGAGGAGCTTATTTCCGTATGTTTAAGGCGTAACCTAAAGGTATGCTAAAGACTCCTCCCCACAGATAGCAGTAATACCTGCATTCTAGAAAATATTACACAGTGAGGTGTGCGTGATATATGTATATCATTATGCCTGGCACTAATGAGAATGCTTATGACAAAAAGGACAATTTCGCGCATGAGTTCATTCGGTGTCATCAGCCGCGTGCTGCACCATGGAATTCTCTGCATTAGGATCAGCTTCTAGAGTGATAAAAAGTTCGACTGCGCTTTGTAGGATGCGAACATCGGTGAAATGACTTACGCTGAATTATAGTTTATTAATAAGCAGGCATCGGTTTTAAAAAGTAAGGGTAGAAAACTTGCTCCCGTGACTAACACTGCGAATAATAGCTATGCGGTGACTAGGGGGTGTCAGTTGTTGGTGTAGAAAGCTGAAGTACTTGAAACTGCGGCATAAACAAACAATACGAAAATTTCCATCGTTAAGCTGGAAAGAGAAATGACGTGAAAAAGGAGAGAGCAAGAGAAGGGACTTTATTTCCGCTTTTGCATGATACGTTAGAGGAACCTTTCACACAAAGTAACGGTTTGTAATTTTGCAGAGCGTATTGATAAGTATTAATAATTGGGCTGGTTGGTCTTGCATTGATGATGAGGAAAAGTAGCGCAACAAAGAAGACGATGCACACAAAAAACTTCGAGGGCGCTTAAACTTCGCCTTCAAGAGTGGAACGCGACAGCGTCCCCGTCGACCCGCCAAGGGGTGTAAGACAATGCGCTACGGCGCAGCGATCACTTACGAGGCGCCCCGCATCGGACTTTGCGCCCACCTATCACGCGGTGAGCGTCGAGCAACGCAGCGTTCGGCGCGGCAACGAAACGTGCGCCTGAGCAAACGGAACGAACCAAAGAACTCTGTGTCTTGGAGGGTGAAACGATCTACGCCAGCCAAACGTCCTGATCGGCACGCGCAGAGAGATAGATAGATAGTAATCTAAAGAAAGGAACGGCGCTTGATTCTGCAATCCGTATGGGAGCACGGCGGAGCGTCGTCAGGCGAGAAGGAGTGGTGGCCGCGACGCGCCTGGCACCGGTCCCAGCACAGCCCCAATGCGCGCGTGGCGCGCCACCTGTCGGGGCAGCGCCGTACATTGAGAGGAGGGGGTCTTCTGTGTTTGCCGCAAGATGGCTCTGCGTGTGCGGTAAGCGCAGAAGAAATGTAGCGGAAACGTACTTCGCTACTCGTGTAACTGCGACTTCTGTAGGTTACATGCTCATAATTACCGATATACACCGCAGTATAACTTTCTACGGCACGTTTCTAAGGCAACACCGCATTCACTAGTAGCGCTTTTGTACCGCTTTCAAGCATCGAACTCGTGGCTGAGTGGTAGCGTCTCCGTCTCACACTCCAGAGACCCTGGTTCGATTGCCACCCAGCCCATCTTGGAACTTGCTTTTTATTTATGAAGTGCCTGCCGTGATTTATCGCTCACGGCCAACGCCGCGGACGCCGACACCGACGCCGACGACACCGGCTTTTCTGCGACACGAGCTCCTTAACGCTATCGCGTTAAAACTTCGAGGGCGCTTAAACTTCGCCTTCAAGAGCGGAACGCAATAGCGGTATTGCACCCCGTTCGCACCACCCACTCATTCGCTCGGCATTTTCTTGAGTCACACAAAGACTAAATGTGCGCCTGAGCAAGCGGTACGAACCAAAGAACTCGGTGCCTCGGAGGGAGAAGCGATCTACGCGAGTCAAACGCGCCATGAAGGCGGACGCTATCATGGGGCTGACGCCTCGATGGGATCATCCTCTATCTCGCTTGGGAGCACCGCGCAGACGCATGACTTCTCGCCAGCAGCCCGGCAAACATCGCAGGGGACGCTTTCCCACCAGACGCGCTACGGCGCAGCGATCACATCAGAGGCGTCCCGCATCGGACGCTGCACCTAGGAATCGCGCTGTGAGCTGAAAGAGGAGCCGCGTCGCCTGAACACGAGGGTTGGACTGACGCACACTGGAAGGAGAGAGACCGAGAAAGCTTATTAAACGCAAGGGTATTGGGTTATCCTCGCACGGGTCCCCGCACGGCCCCAATGCGCTCAAACGAGACGAAGGGGAGAAGCGGGCGAGTGATGCGCCACCTGTCGGGGCAGCGCCGTACATTGCGACGAGGGGGGTCTTATGTGTTTGCCGCAAGGTGGCTCTGCGTGTTTGCCAAGCGCAGAAGAAATGTAGCGGAAACGTACTTCGCTACGCGTTTAACTGCGACTTATGTAATTTACATGCTCATAATTACCGATATAAACCAGAGTATAACTTTCTACGGCACGTCCTAAGGCAACACCGCCTTCATTAGAGGCGCTTTTGTCCCGCTTTGAAGCATTGAACTCAAGGCTGAGTGGTAGCGTCTCCGTGTCACATTCTGGAGGCCGTGGTTCGATTCCCACCTGCAGCCCATCTTGCACGATGTTTTTAGTTATGAATTGCCTCCCGCCATTTTTTCTCTGACGGCCAACGCCGCTGACGACACCGACTTTTCTCCGACACGAGCTCCTTAACGCTGTCGCGTTAAAAGAAAGACAAGTGCATTCTGCCGCGTCGAAGAAACTACGCTTGCTGTGCAATCTTTCCGGTGTGCACCACGCGGCAAATATGCCCTAAGCCTTTTTGTTTTTTTCTAGCCTCTCCAGTAACGTCCTAATCAGTTTGATACTTTTCACGGCGATACGCACAGACGGGTTGTAGGTAACTTGCTGCTATTAAATGTTGAATCCTGCAGAAAGCACTGCAGTTTCAGAAGCTGCACTAACTCGAAGCTTACCTTTCATGTGCGTGGGAGTCGTTGGTTGCTAATCGTCACTCGAATGACGACTGCAGTTCCGCATTGTGCAACCTTTGAAAAGTCGGTGCACTTACTGACGCTTGCCAATATTCGCGGTAAGCATCGTCGAAATCGGACGCACCTGTCGCTATGAATAAACGGAATACTAAATTTCTTGCCCAGTTGCGTCTGTACAAGTTTAGCGGTTGCAGCTTAGTCACGTGTAACTCTAATTAATGTGAAAAATTGTAGTACAATAAATTTAATTCAATATATTGCTGTTATTGTTTATGTTAATATTTATACAGTTTATTTTGACTTCCGCATCACAAAACAATGAAGGACAGGCGGGAGGCCTCAGAAATGTGCTCAGAGTAGCATGTGCCAACAGCCTGAACTTCAACAAGGACAAGTTCCAGCTACGTTTTTCAATAACCACGCACACAACTCACACCTCAAGAGATCCCTCGAGACCCAAGAAAAGCAGACTGCTGAAACCACACCAAGATAATGGCCAAGCAGGAATGATCATACAGACAGCCAATTCCATGAAGAAAATGAAAGCAGAGGAAGGCAAGGAGCTCGCCGTAGCGCTACTAACTATCGCTCAATGCAACCATAGGAAGCACGATCCCCAGCTGAGCTTCTAATGGGTAGAAAGTTTCGTACATCCTAACAACCCTACCGAGCGTTTTCAAACCAAGCTTCCCAACCACACCTTGCCATACGCTACGGCATTCAAAGGCAAAAGGAACAGCAGAAACATGGTGACAGCCACACGAGAAATCCCCTGGCACTAATTCCAGGTCAGCCGGTTTGACTCTGTCGCAATCAAAACTAGCATAAAGCCACAGTGGTCAACGTCGGTCCTGAACCATGTAGATACGCCGTAAGGACAGGTACCGGAGGCATCTTCTTCAGAAACCGCATACATCTACGACCAAGAGCTGCGGAACAGACTGTTGCCGAAGCTTCACCAGAGAACTAGGACACAGTCGACCGAAGTATATAAAATGCATCGAGTGCATCAGTTCACACTATCCACCAATTCCCGATAAGCAGATTCAACCTCGGCACCTCAAGCTACTCGCCCTGGACCGTGGGAAAGCCTGCTGTGCGATGCCTAAGCTTGAGAAGCGACTTCACTTGATGCTTGCAAGAACTATCGAAACGGCTTTGCAAGCGGCACAGTTGTTTGCTAGAACACCGACTCTCATAAAAAAAGGACGGCGTGCTGCGCATCGCTTCTTCTTCTCCTGCCATCTATGCGACGTCTTTAAAATTAACCGACAGCTCGCTCCACCTATGTAAAGCTCCTTCAATCTGTACAGCCTGATAAACACAACATGTATTTTTGTCCAGCGCTCACAAATCGACGAAGGACGAAGCAGAAACACACGGGACAGGCGCTACACCATGAATGCTTACCGACTCGCTCAGTTTTCTGTCCAGAGTGACGAGCAGTTCCACTTCTGCTCGTCACTCGGCCTGTCCCGTGTACGACTCGCTCCGCCAACAAGGCCACATAACATTTCATAGATAGATGTTAACGCAAACCACCAAACGCCTTCTTTGTAAAAGGCAACTAGCGGCAAAGGTCAGCTTCCTTTTTTTTTTGTTAATTACATTTTCTCCGCTATCAAAAATACTCCCTTAATTCTACATGCCGATGAAATGAGCCTTTCTCGAGAAATTCACACTGTCGATGACTTTCGCTCATTTTGCAGTACAATCTGTCGTAGTATTCTGTATGATGCAAAAATAAGGATCACAACTTGAACGCTCCTCAGATAAAAGTGACGACTTTGGCTCGTGAAAGAACAAATATTTTAAAGAGTGTAATGCTGGGCTAGTTAGTATTTTGCCACGAGAACCACCTTAATATAGAGCGCTGTGGGACGCCTGTGTCCAGGACGCCTGTGTTCGTTTTCCTTTCTCTTGTGCCGTCACGTTGCGCTACATTTCAAAACGTTTCTCACAACAAGTATTTCATTTTCTCTTTCTGTCGATGCTCTACCGTTCTGTAAGATCTCCGAGGTTAGTGATATCAGTGTATACTGTTTGATGCAACCTTACACATTTCTGCTAACCCTAACCAGTCGCTATGCGGAGTCTATTCTATCCGTGATCTGTTTACAATCTACCAAGAAAAGTCGCAGTTACGTCCGAAAGGCAAATCATTGATTCCGATAGAAAATTACTGGGCAGCTGTACGCAGTAAGGTTAGTAGTTTTATCACGTGTATCAAGTGGCGCAAACATTCGCGTACTAACTAAATTACCAAGCACGGTGTCACGCACGCAGAAGCAAACATGTGCACATCTCACTCGATGACCACGGACACGCTCGGCCAGAACGCTGGCACAATGAAGAGTGGCAGCTGCGTTCCCCTTCGTGCTGCAGCCTCTCGCTTCAACGCGAACTAGGCGCGCGAAAGCACAGCGCACGCGAAGGCGTCAGCCATCTCGGGCTGGGTCGCGTTCGAACCCAGCACAGATCACCTGCAATAAGGGACGCGCTCGGAGGCGCCATGCGCAGCCACGGCCGTAGAAGCAGATATCGCGGAAATTTGGGCTTCAACATCTGGGGGCTGTATAGCGCAAACGGAACCATAAGAAGAACAACACAACACCCAAAGCGCTGCACCCAATGCACTTTGTAAGTCGCTGTGTCGTTTTTGCGCTGTACAACCTGCAGAAGCGGAGACTCGCGCTACTCTGACGCCCCCGCCCATTCTCAACACGCGTACATCTGTCCGCTTCGCCCCTCGCGCGCGCGAAAAGCCGGCGCGTGTACCTCCCCGGCTTCTTCGCTCGCACGCAGGAATTTCTTTCCTCAGTGACCAGACGGACGCTGCGCGTGAGGAGAATGACCGACCTCGGCGGGAGGATGGACGAACCATGATCGGCACACCGGGGCAGTCGCCGCATTCTTAGCGCCCGTGCGCTCTCTCCGTAACCAACTCGCCTCTGCTCGCCAGGCTGAAGCTTCTTTAGTTTGTGAATTTGCTGCGTCAATCCGGTCTTCAAAGACCATGCGCGCGGCGGGACCAACGAGTACGACTAAGCCTTCATCAGGTGAACGCTTCGCTCATCGCCAGCCAGATTCCTGTAAGTCGCTGACTGCTGCTGCATGCACGGGACTGCAACGAACCGCTAAATAGGCGACTGCGCACGATGAGCATCGGCTCACCCGACGTGGTGTCAGATGAGCCGATGCTCGTCGTGTGCCTCTCGTTGCCGCTGAGCGTTACCCAAGGCCGAAAGCACTTTTCGCAATGAAACTCTAACGATACGCAACAAGTTCTGCACTCACTGGCCACCTATATGCCATGGGCTTGATACTATTCGCCGTTAAGCGTCTGAAGACCAAGGACGATAAGTATAAATCATTCGACGTCGAGGCCTTCAACCATCTCTCCTGGATTCTTCTCTGAGGCCAAGCCTTGATTCCTTGATTGCTGAAGCCATTTCTTTATGACACCAACTGCTAACAACTTTTCGATCTGAAATCATTCTTAACGTTACACGCTTGCGTAGTTTGGCCACTTTGCAGCGTAATCCCGCCTTTCGTCTCACGAGGCACGCCGATCGTTGGCGGGCACTGCGGCAGCGTGCATACGACGGTTTTCAACTGCGGCACGAGTCTCCTCAGAAAATACAAAGCAGGTCTCAACTAACAAATGAAATCTACGTGATTATTCAGAAAAGACAACATTGCAAATGCTGTGTTGAATCACGAATGTATATTTTTTCTCCCCGTGGAGTCGTTGTTTTCCGTTTTTTTCTTTTCTTATATAAACCCTGGGCTTTTCAGTATTGTCTATCTGCTATTTGAACAACGCTTTCTGAAGATTGTGTTATTTCATGTGAGCACTATGCTATGTAAACATTGTTGTCTTCTGCTGCCTTGGTTTTCCTTTCTTTTATGGCCGCAGTATTGGCTAGTCACGCTGCTCGAACGCAGGTTTTGTGCCCCTATTCTTTGTCACTAATGTGCACATTGGCGTGTACCAGCGTGGTCAAAATAAATCAACTCAAAACAGCCGATGCGCTTCATCCGCTCTTCGCATTCCGTCGGCGAGCGGCGGCGCACGCGGTGACCGTTCGGCCCGCGCGTGACTCGCGCGCCCGGCAGGTTCGCTCAGTGTTCAGCGTCGGTGTACTCGCCGCTGTGCCACTGCCACGACAACGTGACAATGTATAAAGTGATTCAAGAAACAGGCTGGTAGCTCCCAGAGTCTTGCAATAGAAGGGTCCAGCTACATGCTTACTCAGCCATTTTCAGAAATGGCACGCTTGAAATAAATAGCTAATTTCGGCAGCAACGGGACAAAAGTAGTATTGAATGAGAACTGCTACATCGTCAACAGATGCAAGCTAGTTCAGTTCTCTATTTTTGTGGAGCTACATGTCCTGTCTGAAAAGGCAAAAAAAAAAAAGAAATGATGCGCTGCGGCATTCCACACTGCGGTCGTTTCCATGCCTCAGTGGCCGCTTAGCGGTATACGGAAGAATAAGGCAGCGCTACCATTTATATCTGAAGGCGGGTAAAGCGTAAATAAAACACGGGCAGCGGAAAGAATGCGGACCAAAAAGCGATACTTCTACCAACATTTATTACGCAATTAAACCTGTATAAATGCACTGGCCATTATAGCCTCAGCGCACGCGTCAGAAATATTCGATACCTGCCTAATTGACCAACACCACTGCCCATCGAGGCGACCCCTGAGCCCCGTACTCACATAAGAAAATCCCGCCCACATGGCAAAGAACGCCGTTACAGCAATATACAACGACAAACAAAACAAAAAGACAACAAAAAGAGGTATTAGCTCAAAAAGGCAGATCATTAAATAGGTAAAAAGCAACAATGCCAAAATTATATCGGAAGAAACTAGCGCCATGAAACGCTAAAACACTTCCGCTGTGAATAAAAAGTTAGAACAGGTGGTGAAAGCAGTGTCAAAAACCCAGGCACCAAAAAGGCAGTTCGTGTGTGAAAGCTCCACGAAATAAAATGCTAGGTGCTTTTTTTTTTTTTTGCGCTTTACCTTCCTTAAAATGTCGCCTAGCTCGGATACCGACTTCATAGTTCAGTAGCATGTATCTGTCCGCATTGTCTACGAGTTAAATTCACGTGGACCCAAATGAACTTCGCCATGGCGTTTAAGCGTGAGAGGAAAAGAAATTAGAAACAATATACTCTCATAACTCAGTAATAGTGTTGGCAGTAATTGGCAAGAATGTTTTAGAATATCATTTGCTCTTATTATGGTACTTCATTGCACACATTATAGTCTATAGTCGGTTGACGTAAACAACACCGCTTCCGATGTCAATAAAGTCGATCGAAGCAGCCCACACGGCGATGCAACGAATGCTGTCGGCACTGGCCATGCAGCCGTAAATAAAATTGCCCAACATTTTGCACACACTTACGATTCTTGAAATTGCAAATATTCCCCTAGTTTTCGGACAGTGCTGGCACTTGAGGACTAATCGTGATTTATGGCCAGCTTTATAGCATCTACCCTCCGTGGTGGGGCTTTTGCGTGGCGCTACTAAGCCCGAGGTCGTGGGGTCAAATCCCGGTCATGGCGGCCGCACTTCCATGAGGGCGAAATCCAGAAACACGGACGTGCCGACCACTGGGTGCGCGTTAAAGAACCCCAGGTGGTCAAAATTAACCTGCAGTCTCACACAACAGCGTGCCTCATAATCATATCGTGTATTTGGCACCTAAAATGGCAGAATTTCCTTTCTGTAATTTATCCTTAGTATCAGACCTGGAACTAGAAGAAAAGGAAAGCATGTCTCCACTGTAACATGTTGGCCCATGTGAGGATTCGTGCATGATTTGTAAACATTTCTTTATTTATATTTCATTTATATACTGCTACACTCAGCGTCTAACCGTTAATCAGAATAAGAGGATGGAATCTGTTGATGAAAAGGACGCGTGTGTTATTAAATTAACCGGCACATTCTGTCCGGCACAGCGGGCTAAAACGCGGCGTGGCACCGTGAAGCAAACATCGAGCGTGCTTGGACACCTGCTTTTTCTAATCGGCAAGCGAAGTCCTTCCCCAAAGTCAGACCTATGTACATCGCCGTGGAGAAAAGCAGTTTGAGTCCACGAGTGTGATTCCCATGAAAAACTACACGCTGGTACACATGTGAAGACTGGACGGAGTGTGCAGTCCGATATACAGTGTTTCAGATGATGAACCTCGACGCCGATGTTCGAGCATTACATTGTCACGGTCACTTGCAGGCGGCCAGCTGCAATGACGCGATCTGCAAAGCTGGAGCTTTACAGATCGCGTCATTGTAGGAAGCGAGAGGTCTTGAGCTCTCGCTTCCTGCCGACTTCGGTACAATGTTTCGTGCTTTGTTCATGAAAGAATATGCTTCTATAGCTTAAAAGGATTTGGAGGGGGCCTAGTTGGTGCATACTGGACATCATTAAGGAGCGCAAAAAACAAGCGCGTCATAAAAGAAAAGGGGGTGTGCACGGGACAAAGCGCTTGTCCCTATAAGCGCTTTTGCCAGACCCGCTCCCTTTTCTTTTGTGGCGTGGTTATTTTTCACGCTCCTTAATGATTTCTGAAGCTTAACACGTTAGAGCAAAGCTGCTGCACCACCTTATCACGGCAGACACACGGCTGGGAAAGGGTGCCTGCGCTTGTAGCCATAACTGCGCCTAATGAGTAATAATAAACGACAAGTGCTGTCCGCTGTGTAGGTGACACTTCCCGTGGATGTGCCCAACTTCTGCTGTGACCGACGTGCATGGGCAGGGTCGGGTCTGCAGGAATATGAAGGAAGAGTAACATTTATACATATATTGACTCATATGTTTGTTCTCCCTCGTTCGCATTGTGTTGCGTATAATATAGTAAAGCAACACATGAAGCAAGCGCCTGCCCTTCTCTGTAGTTTGTCGTGAAGGTAGCTCGTCCCTGTGGAATGTTTCACTATATAACTCTCGTCTACGTTAATTGACCCTAAAGTGCAACTATGTGTACAACTTGGGTACCCGTGGCACGAATAGAATATGTTCTACCATTTGCAACTCGGCGTTGCATGATATCACATTTGACTTCTTCATTTGAACGCACAACAGCCATGCTCCACGTGCAGCTGTAACCAGGCATTTTATACCTTATCCGCGTCTGTCCAGAGTACATAGTGTCGAGAGGAGCGCGATGAGCGCAGTGCTTGATTGAGTTGTTCGCTATACATGGTAACAGAGAGTTCTAAGCCAATGCTTCCAAGGTAGCCCCATGCAAAGGACTAGGTTTCCACGTGTCTACATAATATATACTTCGAGGAAGCTGGAGAGGATAGAAAAGGGGGGCGAGTTGGCGCTGGTTTGAACGCGGTTAAGACGAGTGACACAAGCCTGATGGATTGTGTGTTGCAGGGCGTCTAATTGGATCTACATCTGGTTAAAGCCTTTCGAAACGCCTCTTCTATTTATGTAGCGCCTGTCCTCTTTTCGTTTCTTTTTCCCGCGGTTCTGCATCATCCATTCAGAAATTTAGTGTGTCCTCAGGACATATACAAAAGCATTTGTGCATTCTCCTTAGCAGAGTGGAATACCGCACATACAAGGCGCACAAGACTGCACAGACTAAACCCTTCCTTGCAACTCAGAGCTCCGGCCGGAGTGCACCGACGCGAAGAGTCTCTTCTGTGTCGGTTGTGGCTGGGAGTTTCCTTCGCGAAAGCTTACTCAGCACAGTGCAGAAGCTTTCGCGCACGGCTGGGTATTTGCGTCGCTATTGTTCATTTTTTCCCATTTCAGTCAATATACTGCTTTACAATTCCCTGTTTTCCTCAATCGTGAATTACGGCGTTCTGGTCTGGGCAACGACAACAGTTCAATATGTCGCGTTGGGCATCGCGTTTACAGAAACGTGTAATTCGCATAATAGCTAAGGCCCCTTACTATTCGCACGCTGCAGAACTTTTTACTAGGTTTAACATTATCCGTGTACATTCTTCATACACTTATAGACAGATCCGTTATTACAAGTCGGAAATAGTTAAGCACGATAATTCATTAGCTTAATCAGTAGAACTTACAACGCACAATCTTGTGTATCGTACACGAAATCCCGAAAAATGAAAATTTAATGTATGCCGCACAAATTATGGAAATCAAATGTTGAAATTGCGCTTACCGTCAATCTTGAACGGACTGTACGACGAACATACCCCAGATGTGATAAATAAATCATTGAGAGGTTTAAGTTGAACGTTGTTGTAAACCGAACAAAAATGTACGTAGCAATATGGTTGGTTCTTTTCCTGTTCTGTGTCATGTGTATAGACGCCAGTGTCTTCTTATCACGCATATTTTGTACCCACGCATACTTAGTTTTGGTGTAATGCGCATTGTCCTAGCATTTATTTCTTTTTTTCTTTTTTCACTTTCTTTTAAGTCTTTTGTTTGTTTCCCGCATATTTGCGTACACCAGATCATTCATGTTCCCCAGCCTGATATTGTTTGCCTTCGTTTACTTATATCGCAATTTTACTCTTGTGCCCATTTTTTAGCCGCGAGCAGCTGTGTCCTGCAAATTCACTGCGTGTATTTTAACATGCCGCGCTTCCCACTGTATGCCTGGGCCCGGACCCGGGTCAAGCCTTTCCAGGGCTTTTTGTCCGTGCCCCTAAGCATCTCAGGATGTGCGAATAAACTGATTCGATTTACTTTGATTTAAATGGAATGACTGATAGTCCTGCATGTGATGTTTGCGGATGTGAGGAGAATATTGACCACTTATTGTGCCACTGTCCTCAATTTCAAGCACAAAGACAATCTTTGTCCAACCCATTGAGGAAATTAGATGATCGTCCTCTGAGTGAACAGGCAGTACTAGTGCACCGTCCACATCGATCATGCGCTCGGAAGGCAGTGAAGGAAGTTTTGTGCTTTGTGAGAACGTCTGGTTAGCACGAACGGCTTTGACTCGACTATCCGTGCACGTCTCTATACCCTCTCTCTCTCCCTGCTCTCTCTTCCCATTCTGCCTTCTCCCAGCGTATGGTAGCCAACGAGACTCTTGGCTGGTCAACATCCCTGCCTTCCTTATATATCTCTCTCTATGCATAGTATCACCATAAAGCGTGGCGCACATTTGTTGCGTTAGTGTTGGCCACTTTCAGCGAAGCTCTGCAATACTTGGGGGCATTTTACACGTCATACTTAGCAAATCATAAGAAAATGAGGCAGGCTAGGAAAGAGCTACATTTCGAATGAAATAAACAGAGCGGGTTACATGGGCTCAATTCCTCTTTCCCCTGAAATGCTCAGAAACTAAACGTGTCGGAGTAAACTATAAGAAACGCCCTGTAGTGAGATGGACTCAATTAACTTTACATCTGCGGTTATATACGTGCACCGAAATTTAGGTAAAGCAGTGAGTTTACGTTCTGGCTCCATCGGAATGTGGCCACCAATGAGCCATCATGGCGGGTACATTAGAAAGTATAGCTTCAGTTTTATGTAACGAGTATATGTGCAGTGTAAGAATTCACGTTGTATAATAACGTGGAAGCAGCGCCTTTGGCGATTCAGTTTCATGTTGTATTCAGTTCAAATCGTAGCTTGAGTTTTCATTTCAAAAGAAGCCGTAAGAAAAAAGTGAATCTTCCAAGGTGTGATCTGTAAGTGTTTACTGGAAAACATGGCCCAAAATCTTAGAGACACCCACACGGAACGTACAAGGGCGAACAGCACTAGTCTGCTCGTTGCCTCCACTCTCCCTTGCTAAGTTTCCCAGTCAACATGATATACCAGCTACACATTCCAACAGTCAGTCCTCCTCTGATCTGAAAATGTATGAGTATATTGGAAAACATGTTGCATCTTCACGAACCTGAATTCACCTTTGCTTTACAAACTACAGAATGCCTGTAAAAACAAAAGTGCCAAGGCACGTGCTTTCTTTTTCTTGTCATGTCTATCATATATTCATATTTATGATATGTTGCTCAGTTTGTCGTTTTGCCTTATGAAACCCGGCCACTGTGTAAACTGGCTGCAACTTTGTGTCAAAACAAAGGACATTTCGCGTAACGCAGCCCCGATGTCATGTATGCTGCAGTGAGTTCATTGCATCGACATAGCAATTGACCACAATTTCAATATTAACCTCAAACTAGCCGCGGAGCCATTCGGTACAACGTCTCAAAGGCCATATAATTTCTTATTCCACGAGATCATCTATTTTACTTACATTGCAAGTGATGACGGTTTTTTGTCCACATGCATATAAGTATGTTTGATCGAACGCCATCACCAAGTCCGCAGACAAAAACGAGCTTGAACTTATACAAGGTTTTCCTATACCAAGGCTGCATGATGATTCCTTAATGGAAGATTCTATCTCTTTATTATATTGTGAGACGGTACTCCTTGCTGACCTACTGCATGTGACTTGATAGCATGCACGCAGAGGTGTGGTTTTCCTTTTGTGTGTTCTCCATAAATTGCATTTGTTAGGTAGCGCTTGTACAGGAATACTCTGCCGCGCTGGTTAAAAGTATGCATGCACGAAATGTACTTGTGGACAATTCAAGCTCACTTTAACTCCTTTATTGGTGTTTTACTTCAACTTATAGTTATTATTAACGACATGTCTAGCAATATTTATCTTTGAGGCCATATTTTGCTACGTTTCTTTTCATCTTCCCTTATTTTGCACTTCGTAAGTTCGCAGTAGTAAGTTTTCAGCCTCACCCTTGCTATTTATTGTATACGAATCAACCACTCGGCGGGATGATAAATATAACAGTAAAAGAAATGTGAAATTTCGCCCCTGTGTGTATTTTTCTGGAAGAATGCAAAAAGCCGTACGCAAAAAAACGAAGAATATTCCATGAGAACATACAATCTTTATTTTACAGAGGCAGTCTTGTTCACGTAAACACTATTTTGTAACATAGTAGTATTTTTGGCAGCTATGTTCGTTCTAGAAGGCGCCATAATGCACTCACCGAGGTATGCTGATAGTAATTTCAGGGGTTCCTCAGAATGAGGAAGAAAACAAAAATTAGCACATAGTCCCGGTTCATAACATCGCCATTTACCGCTGCCCTTTGAAAATAAAATGAATGTGGGGAACACATTTCTGACATGGGATTAGAATCCGCACGTGTTCATAATTGTTCCCTTCCATCTAGAACCAGCCAATAACGCATACAAAATGTTAATTAAAGGCGGTACATTCATTAACCACGGAGTATACAATAGAACTCCGCAGATCAGCGACAATGGAAAACTTATTTACACCTATATGCGCAAACTGTATTTACAGCATAGAAGGATGCCGTCTGCAAACTACACAGCTTCCGCGAAGTATAGTTCCAGTTCGTAACACACTCCCTGTCGCCAAAGTTCAGCAAAGTCTTCGCCAAGGGACTTACTCTTGAGGACGTTCACGGGGCCGGATGGTGCGAGCGGCTGCAGTGCGTAGGGCAACGAAATGACGTCATGGTCCGCGGCGACAACACGCGCCGCCAAAGGCAAGAGGTGTCTCTCAAGGTCATCCTCAAGAAACTTTTGTTGCCCCGTGCCGAACGGCTGTACTTCCAATGAGATCCTCACACAGGGTTCGCGTCTGCTGCACCGCACTGTCATCACGCGTTGCATTGAGTCGGCTCTCTGTGCAAGCCGCTTATGAGGCTTCACACGCGGGTCCTTAATTGCTGAGTGAACTTTCGGGAGTCAGCTAGAGACTCCTAGAAGGAGCTTCGAACCGAAGACATGCATCGAAAGCGTCGTCACTGACGAGCAGGGGGGCACGGCAGAAGAAGCGCTCCGCCAGTATCTGAACTAGCTTCCTTCCGTGAGTGCGCTTTGGACAAATCAGCGAGGGGGCCACGGCTGCAGGCAAGGTCTACAAAATCCTGTAAGCACTCCAACATCGTCGAGGCGAGGCTGTTGGTGATTGAGCTTTGTTCCTATGATGCTGTCGATGCTGAAACTCGACGACGATGACACCGCTGGTGGTTTGCCGCTGCGCCGCTCTCCGCCGACCACCATGGGCGCAGGTACCGGAGGCATCGGTGGCAGCACGTGCAGAGCCGGATGGTGAACGGGCAGAGGAAGGAATGCTTGCTGGTGCTGGTAGGGAATCGGTGGAACTAGCCCCGCCGCGCCAGGAAAGAGAGGATGGTGCCTAAACAGATCTCCGAAGAAGAAGCCGTCACCGAGCGGGTCCGGTGGCTGGCGCTTGTATCGCTTGCGGCGTCTCAGGAAGCTGCCGTTGTCGAACATGTCTTCGCTGGCCGGGTCGAGCGTCCAATAGTTTCCTTTACCAGGGTTGCCGGGCTCCCGGGGGATTTTGACGAAGCAGTCGTTGAGCGAAAGGTTGTGCCGTATCGAATTCTGCCACATCGGATACTTGTCCCGGTAAAAGGGAAAACGGTTCCGGATGAACTCGCAGATTCCCGACAGTGTCAAGCGCTTCTCGGGGCTCTGCAGGATCGCCATGGTGATTAGTGCGATGTAAGAGTAAGGCGGCTTCACCGGCGGAGCCTTGCCGTCACTCGCGGGCCTCGGCGCGTCCTCCTTGCTTTTCGTCTTGGACGAACAAGTCTTGGAAGACTTGCCGGAAGAGGACTTTGACGTCGTCATTGACAGCGAAGACTCCTGATGCGTCCTGGCGGCCAGTTCGTAAGGTGTGGTCAACGGTGTCGCATTGGTGCCCACGCCGTTCACCGTGACGGTGCTTGGCGGCCGAAAAGGCCTGGCACCGGTGCTCGGTGCGCCGCTGCCGACCACGGGCAGGAACCGCGGCTCGTTGCCGGCCACCGCGGCACGACAGCTCTGGAGGCTCAGCTCGACCGCGTCCCTCATCGAGCGGCAATCCTCGGCCAGTCCGACAGCGCGCGCGCTCTCGTCGCTGGCGGCGGGGCATGGGCGGAGCGCGCGGGCGGGACCTGCGTTCGCCGACGCCCACCGCAAGGGTGCCGGGGGGAGGAGTCCTTGCGGTGGGGCTTTCATAGCTCGCAATGTTTGGCCGTTATTGTTCGCAGCACGCTCTCCTCCCGCGCTTTTCGATAGCCCTCGTGGAGGGTTCTCGCACTTTGGCGTTGGAGATCGCCTCTTTCGCTGCTGTTTGACGTGACGCGGAGAGCAGTAAGTACCGGTTTCCCTCTCTCTGTCGTTTGATACACTCCAAGTAAAGACCGCGGCGATCGGACCTCCTTTCCCTTAGTTGCGCACTCTGTAGATAGATGTGTGTGCGTTTGTATATCTGGAAATGCTTCGGATCAGGAACTATGATGGCAGAAAGGGCCACATTACGATCGCGTTTCTTGCGCGCTGTCCCCGCAACTTCTGCTACAGCAGGCCGAAATGCTCCTGTTCGGTGTTTCCGCCGCCGGGCTCTGTGCACGCCGATTCCTGGCGGATACGGTTTGGTCCCGCTGCCGCAGCAGTCTCCTCTGAAGTAACTTTTGCAGATTGTGAAAAGCGAGGAAATGCAAGCGCAAACGATGTGCACTCGAGTTTCTTTGCGTTATTATCGCCTCCGTGTCGTTGGTTTCGACGCTTGCCATATGCGCAGTTTTTAGCGCCAGCGCCTTGAAATGGAGCAGGCGCCTTCCGTGCCTTCTCGTGGTCCTTGCGAGGGGGACGGGCAGCGGGAGCAGGCGGAGGAGGTTTCGACCAATCAGACGCCAGTGTTCGCTATTGCCGTCTGCATCAGCCGGATCGTGCGCGCCTCGCGATTTTTACGCGCCTGTGGGTTCGCGGTTGCCGTAATGCGCAACAATGGCATTTGCTCCTTGCCTGGCTGTTCACCAGTCCGCCAAGTCTCGACGTGTCCAGCGTGCCGTGAATGATTGAAGCGCTCTCGGGAACGAGCATTTGGGCGAAGCGTGGCACCTCTTCTGTTGTCTTATTTTTACACTGCTGCTAGCGAAGGAGGAGGCAACCGCGAGTTGAAGGATTCCGTTACAACGTTTGCTAGGAGGCGCGTTGTATGCTTGCACAGTCCCTCCTCGCGTCGTGTGTACGTACATTCGTTTTTCTTTCTTTTTTCTTGCTGTTTATTATGTTTTTGATCCACACAGCATTCTTTTCTCATCGCCGGCAGCTTGCCACGGAAGAGGTTTTTCTCTCCCTCTCTATTCGCACTCAATGTGCACAAAGGCGATTCGCGGGCGGCGTTGTTCGCGGATTTGTGTGAAAGGCGCCTGTTTGCAAACCGCGGTTCTCATGCCCTCCTGATGCTCTTCCAGCGGTCCGCACTGCGCAAGGGGCGTGGCGTCCCGCAAATGCTGCTTCCAGTGGGAAAGAACCTGAAACTGCAGAATCAGCGGCGGAGACCCAAGGGAGATCCTTTGTCCTCTATACTCAGCATCTATACAGGATCACAACATTTGCTTTATATGCAGAAACCACTAGTTGTAATTCAATAGCTCGAGAGGGAATCGTTTGCCGCTTCTTTTAGCTGCTTCAAGCGCGTCATGTAAAATGGCCGAGTACAAACACTAATCCTATCTCATGTCTAAACGCGCATAACAGCAAGGAATCTTGACAAGACGCCTCGCGTCTCTGTGCCACGCGTTGAAATGCGCGCATGCTCAGCGGGCACACCGCTGTCTGCAAAAAGTAGTCTTTGCACCTTTTTTTCCCGGAGAACTGCGTGCACGGAACAAACGTGGCTTGCATGCAGGAGGGTTCCGAACGCAGGGTGCAGCTGCATGCTCGTGCAGTGCTGAGCGACCAACTGGGACACACTTTCTCTCCAAGAACTCGCTCCGGACCTGCTTAGTGTGTAATTGACATAACGAAGGAGCGCGCAAAAGAAACAAAGCAGGACAGAAAAAAAGGGGTGGGACGGGACAAGCGCTACACTCAAATATATTTTCCACGACCTGGCCTTGAAGTGTGTATACATGTTATCTGCGCATGCTCGTATTACGTATACGGATTCTCCAAACTATCACGCACCAAGATTTAAAAAATATGCAAATGCCACATGGCTGGACAGAACCAAGTTATAATGTTGTTTACCGTCTCTTGGAGATACTTCGATTATTTCTTACATTTCGGTTAGTTACATAATTATTCTTAATTATTATTCAACATTTCAAATATTGCAATCAGACGAGAAGTGTCAATAAGAAAATTGTAGAACAACGGGAAAAACTCCCGATACAGCGTTCGGTTGCTCAGTATACGAGCTACACAAGAGGTTTTTCTGACCGTGAAAGAAGCCCGCCAATGCACGCAAAATTGCCGACCGACTGGCCGCCCGAAGCACTTATTCGCGAACACCAAGTTCCAGCGATGAGGAGTCTCGCTTGACGTTTGGGGAAAATTGGTTTTTCCGACTGGAAGGAAGCTTTTATAATATTTAAAGGTCACGGGGCCTTGAATCTGCACCGTGCGGCCACGAGCGCAGCTGGGAAAATGAGGGTGAATGTAGCAGCTGCTTGTATAACTGGGAAGAAAAGCAGTACGCAGGGAAAGCGCTGGCAGCGACATTGCCTTGATTGCAGTATACTTGGCGTGCCAGCTAGGACCGGCAATACGTGGCCGTGGTGATGGAAAACGTAATCTAAGACAGCTTCTGGATCTTCGCGCCCATGACATTCCAGAAATGCAATCGTGGCTTTCTTAAACCAAGTACAGGTGGCTCTCCCACGATATCTTAAACGAAATGCTGGAAATTTCGGCTCATGATGCTCCGGTCACTCACAAGTAAGTCACTCACTTTGCACGAATGCACGCAATGCGCCTCTATCGGCCGGTCGCGCGGCAATTTTGCGTGTGTTCGAGGGCTTCTTTCAAGCTTGGAAGAACGATTTCATCGTGGCACGTACTGACCAACAGAATGCTGGAGGTTTTCACGTTACTCTACAATTTTCTAATTGACATTTCTCATGTAATTATAATATTTGAGAAGTTGATTGATTAATTAATTAAGACTAATTTTATAACTACTCGGAATGCAAAAAAAAACAATCTGAGGATCTCCAAGCGACGCCAAGCAACATTAACTTGGTTCTGTCAAGCTACGTGGCATTTGTATATTTTTTTTAAATCTTGGTACTTGATAGCTGGGACAGCCTGTATAGTGTAGGATTAGCGTTGTACTGCGGGGGTGAATGTGACCGCAGCATGTCGCTTTCAAGCACGCTTTCGAAATTTTCTTTTGCCTTCCTGTCGAAGGATCAGAGTTACTCGGCTATACGTCCAGACGTCGTTCGCTGCTACACGCCGAGCAGCTTCGTGCGATTTGTAAGCATACAGTGGTTGGCGGGGAGCGGACTGTAAGAGCTGGCATGTATATCATCCGAGGAGGCTATGATATACAAGTCACTTGCCGTGATCGCAGGATAACACTACGCACGAAAACCAAACATTACTCACCGGGATTAGCGTGACTGGCCCCGCTCACAATGGACGACATCAGAAGGCTAAGTGCTGGTATCTCTTGCGTTATATCCGTGTCCAGGAAAGTCGTGGTAAGGAAGATTGTCGCAATACAGTTACACTGCAGGCTGCACAACTAGTGCGACCATAGCGCATAAATGCAGTGGCTGAAACGGGACCATCGCAACGAATGACCGGGAAGGATAACTCCGGCTATGGACTACGCCGCCTCTCTCCGAGCGCGCCTCTAAATATATGTATATATATATATACTGCACACCAGAGAGAGGCTGGTTTCGCTTCGTACAGGCGTCAGAGTTGGACACCCTTCAGCTTTCTGGAATCCCGGCACTCGAAACTGTGCAAAGCGCTGCCGTCACCCCGCGTGTCCCAATGTCTCGGTCTCCCATTCACCTCTGGGCCCGTCCCGTCCCCTTGTGCTCTTCATTAGGCTTTTGTTGCTTTGTAGTTTCAATTGTCCCTCTGCATGTTATCTTCGAGAGTGCCTCATACAGTTAACAGACGCTGCCAGCCGTATGTGCAAAGCCGCAACACGGAGCTCAGCATATTTGTAAAACCTTGGCGTTATTTTCTGGATACTTTTTGTTTGTATGGTTCCTGGTATATCCTGCCTTTCGGGAAATGCACCTTGTGTTGGTCGGCGCTTCCCGTCTCTCTATGCCGTCCTGCACACTATACACGATGCATCACGGAGACGCACGCAAATGACGCTGGATATAATCTGGTTGCGTGTTCCTTGCTCTGGCGGCGGCAGGGACGGAGGCGTCGACATCGCTTGCGGCAGTGATGCGCTCACACGCGTCGCCATGGCAAACGTATTTTGCTTTCGTTTCGAAGCTATATATATATACAAGACGGCCACAGATGCACATTTTTGGTACAGCTTACCTTTCTCCTCACCCTAATTTCCAGCATCAAAGCGAAAGAAGCTGGCCGATATCGGCGGCATCTAGCGCTAGATGCTCGAGAACGGGCTAGTCTCGCTGTGCGTCACCAGGCGGACGCTGCTTTCGAGTTGAACTGTTTCCGTAACACAGCTCCCGTTCGGACAATAGAGGTTTGACACTGGTGGTCGCTTGTCGTGAAAGATTTAGACCTCGGGATATGTGCTAGTGGCATCGCTTTCCGTTGAAAACGCTGTTGAAGCCGCGATGCTCGGGTGACCGGCGGAGCGCGCGATACGCGCGAGGAACATTCCTCGCCGCTTGATTGCCTCGAGAGGGCGCGAAATGTCGAGTGCGCGTGACGGAAGAACTCGTCAGCCTGGAGGAGGCAGACAGATGGTTTATCCTTCTTTCGCTCCCCCACATTTTTTTTAGAGCGTATGTTTCTATAACATTAAAAACTAAAACCCTGCAATTTTGCCTAAAGCGTGAACAACCCGCAGCGATAGCAGTGCACATTAGTATAGGCTGCTGGCTGTACGACCGCGATTCGGAGCACGCGTTCGCTTGCTACGCGGCGCGTCGCTACGTATGGTGTCAAGAAACCTTTCGCAAGCGAACCTCCGTGTTCCGTTCATTCAGCGTCTCAATATTCGAGAAAGCCGTGAACCCATGCAGAAAGGGTTGAGATCCCGAGAAATGTTGTGCCGGTGCATATATATGCGCATATTATATATAGCAATCCTACAAACCAATGACAACATGTGTGCGTGCGCGCATACGTGTCTGCGTGTGTGTGTAAGTGTGTGTATGTGTGTTCTGCTAGGTTAACATCAATTAATTTTAATGAGGCGCGGGGCTGGAGCGTATTCCAAGAAGCGGACACGCACGAAAAACTCCGCTATAGAATTGTGTAAGTCACTGAAGTTACGTGTATGACAAATCGCAATGTCTATCTGTCCACTAAAGATTACCTCCGTGACTTTTCTAATTCCGGCTTCTCGATCATTGTCCGCAAGACACACAAATGTCAACTGGTTTTTTTTCGCGATCTTTTATTATTTCCAGGGTTTCCGTATGGTTAAGTCATTCATAGCTTGAAGTTATCCAAATAGCCAAGCAGGAAATTAAGAATTACCAAAAAACTAAGAAAAGAAACGCATAGCATTACGAGAGAGAGAGAGAGTAAAACTTTATTCAATGGAAATAAAATAAGGCACGATGGTTGGAGCCCCTATTCCAGGGCCCCACTGGCACGAGCGGCTCGCTGGGCTTGGTCCAGAAGAGCCAACTGGCTCTCCCGACCCTCGTCCGCAAGCCATGCCTCCCACTGCCTATTCCTCATTAGTGGATGTTGGTGTAATATGGGACTGTCTATGTGCGGAGGCCTCCTGGGGCACTCCCATGTGATGTGTTTTAGTGTGGGTGTGTCTGTGCACCACGGGCACTCGTCAGAGAACCTCGTGGGGTGTATTCTGTGTAGGTGGTGCAGGTTGGGGTGTGTATTCGTCTGGATACGACGCCAGTCCCTCTCCTGTTCGCTGTTTAAATCGGAGTGAGGATGTCCAAAACGTCTCCGCTCCTGCCTTTGCTGTAGGAGGATGTCACGAGAATTCGGTGGAAGGACGTCGCTAGGCCATGCCGTTGCTCGGACGTTCAAACCTCGAGCAATACGGTCTGCCCTAGCGTTTCCTGCCAGTCGCTCGTGTGCCGGACACCAGACGATAGTGTGGTGCCCCTCTAGTTGAGTGCCTAAAATTTTGATTATTGATTTGGGTGCCGTTCCTTGTAAAAACAGGCGGCAAGCCGCTTGTGAGTCGGATAATATGACAGCCGAATTGGTTTGGCGCTCGGCGTCCTGAATGGCCAAGGCAATGGCTGCAGCCTCTGCCACGCATGCCGAGGCAGTTTTGAAGGATGCCGTTGTTACGTTGTTGTTGCATGTAGAGACTATGGTGAAAGTGTCTGAGCTGGCTCGACTGGCATCCGTATAATACACCCCCGGTCCCATGCCGAAACGTTTGTGAAGGGTCTTTGCCCTTGCTCTGCGTCGTCTGGGATGGTACTTGGGGTGCATGTTTTTGGGAATTGGGGCCACCGCGATGTGCGATCGAACATTGCGGTCTATCTGTATATGTGTATAAAATACATAATAACAGAGCAGCCGACATTTTATACTAACGTGTGGAGCAGTCGTGTAATGTGTCGTGCCGATAAGATAAACGCTATCAATACCGGCAGAAGACATGCATGTGATTGGGCGGAGTCACGGGAAGCAAGTGGAACAAGAATACCTGTCAATGTTGGGCTGGGCTTCACCTGCAGTGAAGGAAACAGGCAGGCAACATAGAGACAGACTGCCGCGCACGACCGGCTATCTTTTTCCTTCCTTTCTTTCTTTTTTTTTTTGCTGGCGCTCTCTCTCTCTTTCTCTCTCTCTCGAAAGCTGAAACTCTGTGGGAGCTGGCACGCACGTGCAGAAGGAAGAATCTCAATGGCGAGAGCAAAATAACAAATGATTTTGTGCATGGTTTTTCCTTTCCTGATTCCTTTGCCTTCGTCTTTCCCGCTGCTGCTGAAGTCTCGCCAAATAGCACTGTGGTTCATGCTTATAGCATTATCGCCGTCATGTGGTCGTCGTCGTCGTACCACTGACATCCCTACTGGCTACAGTCTTGCACGGTCGGCCGGTACCGGGTATAGTGCAGACACCGCATTCAGATCCAGGGATACGTGTGGCCCACGGCAGCGTGTGATCCACGCAAGCGGAGACGTCAGCTCCACCTCCAACACGCCGTCGTGGTGGGGACATCGTGGACACTCCGTCGTACTAATTTTATTTCCTTCGTGCCAGTGTAATGATTCCTTCATTGTCATGTCATCATCATCCTATCGGCATGATGTCGCCGCCTCGCCGTCGTCGCCGTCATTCCGCCGTTGTTATGGAATCATCCTCATTCTCGTGTCATTACCTCCAAGGTCATCCTGCCGTCGTCTTCATGTGATTGTTGTCATTTTTTATTGTTGAAATGAAAACAAAAGAAAGGATACACTTACTATCGCGAGCAATATGAGCGGGAACACGCAAACGCGTGGCAAATAGCCTCGAAACCGAGTTACAGCGACACGCGGATGGCGCTGGCAAAACAGAGGGAAAAGAGGGGGGGAGGCTTTTCCGCTAACTGTTGGCACTCCGACAGCGCCTGCGTTTTTCGAAAATGGCAGCTTAAAAAGGAATTTCACTGACCGCCGATAGCCAATAAGGCGGTTACATGCGCGGTGACATATACAGCGAGCCTTTTTTTTTTGTCATACTTTTTCTTTACTTAGAGCGCAGCTCAGCTCTCAGGTGCCCGTTTCTGCGTTTAGCTCAACCTACATTCCTATACACCCCCATAGGGCCTCATATATATCTTGTAGAGCGCAACGCGTGTCACGTGTTTCAGACAGATGGACAGATTTCCCAGGGAAGTATAACTCTCGAATGTTTACGCTTCAAAACAGTGCTGCTATTCGCTAGACACGCCGTGGTTTCTCAGTGGCTATGGTGTTTGGCTGCTGAGCACGAGGTCGTGGGAACGAATCCCAGCCTCGGCGACCGCATTTCGCTGGGGGCGACTACGCCAGTGCACTTAGACTTAGGTGCACGTTAATGAACCCTCGGTGGCCGGAATTTTCGGGGTCCCTCACTACGGCGTGCCTCATAATCAAAAAGTATTTTTGTCACGTAAAACCCTACAAATTAATTTTTGCTATTCGCCACGCTTCAGTGCACAAACTTATTAGTAACCGCAACATCAAACAGCATTATCACAACTGCGCTGGCGACGGGAAGTTCCACACATTGTATAAAGAGACGCAAGGTGGGAGCGCCAACAGTTATTAGACTAGAACGGCGTCCTCCTTTCCACTTCGTTTCCGACGACGACCGCCGCATATCGCCCATAGCAGGGTTCACAGTGCTCACGACAGTACCCTATAATAGTGATGGCTACTCTTTCTCGCATAGAAGAAACAGTATATATAGTAAGAAAAGAAAACACAACTTTTTTTTTCTTTTTCGCCCAAATGACGCTTTGCCGCCTTGTTGCGCTCGTATCAAAACTCGCTTTATTTGAGAGGTTCTGGCAGATATAAAGGAGCCGAAAGTTTGTCCTCCTCCGCCTCCATTAGGTATTTGTTGACTTTGTGATCCATCTCTATTTCAACGCAGTATTCAAGGCACAGCAATTCACCAGTAGTGCCGCTTGTCGTACGCAGTGGACTGTAAAAATTGGATAATAATCACTATAGGCAGACCAGGTGGTGAATTCGCCACCTGGTCTGCCTCTGAGTTGTCGTGGTCTTGCATGTCTATAGATTGACAATAGACAAACATCGTTAATCTGGGCCCAACCCGTGTACGCAGTAACCAAGCGCAGGTACCGGGGGATAATACTTAGCTGCGTTTGATATAAGCCACTGAAGTTCTTTACTGCTGACATTGCTGTAGAGCCTATTTGTAGACATTAGTATACACATAGTGTATACCTCCGCATTTGCTGACCCCCTGATATGATCTACGTAGCCGCTCTCAGCAATCCCAAGAAAGTCTTCACAGTTGTCGCATAACTTTTGCGGCAGTAGACTAAAGAAAGCAAAATGCCGATCCAATTGTTATAATAGATGTTATGAACGCCAGCTTCAGCTACAGGTGGATTCCAAACAGGCATCAAGCTAACAGCAAATACACTCGTAATGTTTGAAGCTGACAACGCGGACTTTGTGAATGTGCGATGAACCGATGTCGCGCATGTGGTGTACGCGTTCTGTGTCGTCCGATTCTCGGATACTTTTCACATTGTGTTCATATCTCGGCTGCGTCACTAACATCGGGCGGTTTTTTGTTGACTGATATCCTGCACTATAAACTCATCAGTTTCTCATTCACTTAAAATAGGTGCCAAATTCTCTGAGCCCACCCAGTATTTTGCCGGCGGTATGTCTGCGCAGCCACGCATATGAGTACCTCAATGCTGTACTGATTGCTTTGACCTATCATCGGAAGAGAAAATTAGCACTAACATACGTGCGGCCATCACATTTGGCGGTACGCTTGAAGATATGCTACAAATACGCTGTATTACTCATCGACGCTGGCAATAATGCGTCTGAAAGGTCTGAAGGGCCCTGTAACGGCTTTTACAAACAGCGCATTCATGTTAGCGTTCCAGTCTCATACGATAGCCCACAGCGTTTGTCACACAACCTGCCAGCGCATTTCCTTCGTCCATGGAAAAAGATTAATAATGGAAAAGAAAACCCACCCGATCCGGTGCGCATGGCGCGCAGAGAGAGAGGAGACAAAGAAAAAAATGAAGGAGGAAAAGGCGCTCACACTCCTCCGAGAGCGCACGCCCTCCCGCGTGGAGTTCCTGCGCATGCTCGGAGCTCTTGCGCATGCGCGGCGGTGCGCCGTCTCAACGAGTGCGCCATGCACGTAAACGGTTGTACCGGTGTGCGGTGCCCGCCTGAACGTTGGTGTCTGTGCATGCATGTCTTCTTTGTGGCATCACACGTCAACTACACTTTGTCGTTGTTTGTCGTTGACATGGTTTGATAACGCGCTCTTGTTCTCGCGGAATGTTTTACGGCGAGCGATCGCTGGGGCTTGTTGATTTTAGCATTATAGTTTAGGTGCGTAAAAAAGGAAGTACACCATGTTTTAACTTGATGCTGAGCTACCACTAAGCGGATTGTGTGTGTTGGGCAGCCAGTGTGGTAGATCTCATTTCGTGGCGCTTGATCCGGCCGCGATGAATGCTGCGCCGCATGTGTAGTGAAATTCTCGTGACACGCTTTACGTATATATCTCGAAATTGTGTTAGCATAAAGAATTTTCAAACAGACGCGTATAGTTGAATAACTGCTAGCGTACTTGGATGAAAGGCCGTGTTTGCGGGGCATGCATCAGCAGTGTGTGCGCTGCCGTTTTCGCATAGCTTAAAAGTAGCAGTATATTTAAGGTTCCTGGCAACCAATATAAATAATTTTGGGAAGTTACCGCAAGCAAAACACGAGACTTGAAGAAATATCTAGCAGAAATCTCTAGATTCACCCAATCTAAATATGTGAAACCACAAACGCTTTTGGAGCATGAAACCTGCAATAACCTCAGTCACTCGCAGCTTCGCAGCTTAGCCGAAAAAAATTGGAGAACAATAAATTAGTCGCTCCGGGAAGCACCTTTACACGTTTCAAACTGAAGGCATTGCGTTTGACGGTAGTTGGAAGATTTGTTTTTTGTCTCTTTTTTAAACAGTTTAGCAGCAGAAGTTATCTTTCGAGCTATATGAAAAGCGTTAAGCGCCTTTCGATGCTTCGGCGTTATGCAGTTTACGTGCTCTTAATCACTAGGCAGCTGCTGGCGCAGATTCGCATTGTGCCAGTCGTGCATGGTATGCAGCCCTTGTCGTGCGTAATAAGTGTTCCGGTTTTCAATACTGTTGCATGTAGTGCCGTCGTCTTGGACAGACTGCATACTATATGCGCTGTACAAAAGAAAAAGGAGCCAGATTATCAATTTCGTGGTCTTTTCTTAGTAGATAACGCACAGATTATTCAAATAATTCAGTGGACATTGCATTTGTTCTACCCTTATCAACACACCTAAGGGATCGTAACATGTTTTAGTTGATAAGTAACCTGATCAGTACGCCCCCATTCATGTGCATTCTAGTGAAAGTGTGGCAAATGTATTCATCTCGAAGTATGAAATAGGAGACATTGCAGACTGTTCTAAGCGGAAATAAATTGCAAATCTTAACGTGATTGTTCAAAACCGCAGTCAGTATGCTGAGCATGTTCGTTCAGCACGGGCATATTGCATCAACACCTGAAAAATGTACACAGTCCAGCCGGGTATCTTCGTTTCAACAAGTATTATTATAGGAATCGTTTGGGATTCTCGCATTTCTTTTATTTTTATAAGTACGCTGTGTGTCACATGAACCTGTCTTGAAACGAAACGTACCGTTGCTGGCACCGGCGACCATTACGGTTGTCTAACTGCTTACCATACTGTAATATAACGAAACATCATAATGGTTTTGATTAATATTGCCATGTAGTCTTTAGTCAGAGGTAAACAAAGTTAACTAGAGGCATAAGTGATGAGGGCAAATTATATAGAAAACTACTATTGAACCGTAAAAATAACTCATTGTATAGCTTTCCCTCACATTGTTTCATTTGCTTTACGTGTGTCTCTGTGTCTTCCGTGCTGTACTCGCGTGGCCATTAATTACGAACTTGCCAAAGACCTTGTCTGCTTTATTAAACAAGGGATTCAAGTCAGTTGAATCTAATACTGCATGTCAAGTGACTGACGTGTTATTCGTTTTATCTAAATATTATGGACTGGCAGTACTTGGCAAGCATTAAACCACAATATTTTTTAATGCACTTAAGCTGCAGGCGTCATAGATTGCCAGAACATTTTCATGAAAACAGCCAGGGAAGGCTTGGAAAAGATCGGGAAATATTAAAATGGCCACATAGGTATGCTGTCTTGTTATATGTCATACAAAGTTTCCAGAGAATCTCTGTGTTAAATATATTTTTAAAACGTTTCACCTCATACAAATTAAGGGAAATTGGTTCCATTTATTGAAAAAAAAAGAAAGTCAAGCATACTGACAAGGCATTTCTTACTCAATATGTTTTTTTTTGCGTTAACTAAACGTCCTGAACCTCGATAGCCTAGAAAAAATTCATCTTTCAAAGCACCTTAAATAGTTTACTGTGATAGAATTCATTCGAACTATACTGTCAGTTCTGTTTCCTAGGAGGTGCCTATCTGTCGTGCCATGGCACAAATTGCTCGTGTGGTATTTCGGGTGCTCATGTGGTATACCTAACTTGGAAGCTTGTTTACATGCCCAAGAGGCCTCATTACCTGTAAGAAACTGAGTGACTATATCAATACAATCAACCCATCTGCCTTCTGTTGAAGTTATGGCCAATGACCCATTCATTTAAAAGTATGAGAAAGACATTTAAATGTGCATTAAGCAAAATAAATTACAATCTTAGGCATGACACTGTGAATATTCCAGTCACGTCTTCTGAAAATATCCCTCTGCATGGGCATACTTAACTACCAGCAAAAAAATGTACAGACAGCCCAAGTGGGTAACGTTTCAGCAATAAATATAGAGACCATTTGGGATAAGTGCATTAATGCATCATATATGAATTTGTTATAAAAGGGAACATACTGTTGCTGGCACGAGCAGCAGTTGTGACTGTTTAATTGTTCACGATACCATGCAATAAAACATTGTATAAAGGTACTGATTTGTATTGACAAGCAGCCATTAGTCATAGTTAAACCGCATTAAGTATTGACTTAGATGGTTTGAGCAAATATATTAAGCTGCTTAATGAACATACAAAGAATACACACTTGTTATTTTTGCCTCATATTGCTGCATCTACTTATTTGCAGTATACACCCACAGCACCTTTGTAACTAATGACACAAGCACAAGGCCAGCCTGGCGACCATGCTTGCGAAGGAGTAGCGTAAATATTTAATCTATTTCCATAATAGCGTCATACATGAATTTAAGAAATTCATCTATTATATCGAGCAATAAAAACGGTTACTGCATTGCCGGTGCATTCGTTTTATTTTTTTGCACTGCATGATTCAGCACTATATAAATTATTTCTGTTTATGCAACATATATGGAAGTACAGCTGGTTCACGAGCATTATTAATCTACTAACGGTAATGCATAAGTGCAGATGAAAAGGAACAGGTGCACATGCATAAATACATTCAAAACTTTTTGCTACCGCATGTAAACAAAAATTTAAACTAACTTGTAGAGAGCCGCTATGGAGTTATGGTTTTATACACTCTTTGTAGACTTGTCTATAAAATGTCTTTGTCTATATAGTGTGTATAGATTAATGAAAATTCATGTTTGTTGACAAATGACTGCAGAATGTCAGAGAAAAAAGTGTATCGCATTATAAAGTTCTGTTTTTTAGACTGAAGTCTATAGAATGTCTATAGACTATCTATATACATTTGTCTATAGACATTCCATAGACTTCAGTCTACAAATGTAGAACTGTATATATAGTTCTACATTTGTAGATTGAAGTGTATCAAATGTCTACAGACAAATGTCATCTATAGACATTCTATAGACTTCAGTCTACAAAAGTAGAACTGTAAGCCTATACACTTGTCCATAGACATTCTGCAGAAAACTGTCTACAAACATGAATTTTAATTAATCCATAGACACTCGATAGACTCAGACATTTTATAGACTAGTCTACAAAAAGTGTATGGCCATAAGTCTATAGACAGTCTATAGACAGTCTACAGACTCAGACTTCTTATAGACTAGTCTATAAAAAGTGCATGGCCATAAGTCTATAGACAGTCTATAGACAATATATAGACTCACTTTTTATAGACTAGTCTATAAAAAGTATGGCCATAAGTCTATACCCAGTTGAAAAACACAACAGGAAATTTTCACAGTCTGTCGTATTTTGGGACGTTGTTTCTGTAGTTCTGTTGCCTGTAGTTCTGTTGCCTGTAGTTCTGTTGCCTGTAGTTCTGTTGCCTGTAGTTCTGTTGCCTGTAGTTCTGTTGTTCTGTAGTGTGACGTCCTGTAGTAGAAATTTCTGTAGTTCTTGATCAATATTTAATGAAAAATTGACAGAGACCTCCTTAAGGCTATGTAAATTTGTTAGTACAAAAAAAGAAAAATATAAAAGCAAAAAAAATGAAAAAAAACACCGTCGCCGCCCAGGATTCGAACTTGCGACCTCACGATTCCTAGCCCGGCATCTTACCACTGAACCACTCCTGACATGCTGTTCGAGCATGCATTTTGGCCATGTCAATAGTACGACGTGCTGATGCGCTGATGTTTACATTCAAGAGCCAAGATCCGCTATCACTCCACCGCGTCAAGTGCCGCCTCTCTAGAAGAGCAAGAGTGTTCGTACCATCGACAGGTACATCGTGGAGTGCTAGAACATCCATTTTGATGTACGATATCCATATTAAATAAGAAATTCAGAAATAGACAACGTTGACTTTTAGGGTTATTACTGCTAGTTTCGACAGTTGTCTCTCGTTCTTTACACTTTTGAGCACGCATATAATTCCTGTGTTCAATGCAAAATAGCTACATAAACATTCGTGGATGAGAGTTCTTTCTGACAGCATACTGGCTTCTCACGGCAGCACTGTACCAGATTAATGAGACCCGAGCGAGACAGCTATTCACGCAACTTTGTGGAACAACCCAAATCTTCTTTTCCGTTTCGCATAAGCTTGTGAAATATTCCTGGGAAATTAACTAATGTGTCAGTGTAACAGCACATGTAAGTCCACAGGCCTGTGTGCCACATCTTACCAAAAAAATAAAACGGATACGCAGCCATTCCTGCAGATGGTATGATTTTGATCAGAGGCCGATCTTGAGGAGGCCGGTAGGGCGTTGCTGGTGCCGCGTCGTCACGGCACAATTATAACTATTCGCCACGTCGACTTTAATACCGGTGTTGGTGCCATCAGCATTGCCGGCTTCAGAAAAGCGCGATTGAATACCGCGCAAGAGAAAAGTACAGTGTACACCACCGATGCGAAACTAACATACAATTTTAAAGGGCCGCGACGGAAAGCGCTTCTGTCGCGACTTCGGAACTCTTGGCCGTCGCGACCGAATGCTTCTGCTGCGACGTCAGAATTGGTGTCGTAACGTCGGAGTCGCTGTCAGGATATAAAGCTGTTGTTCCGACTTCAGAACTCTTGTTGTCGCGACAGAACGTTTCTGTTGCGACTTCATAACTATTGGTCTTCGCGACAGAATGCTTCTGTTGCGACATCAGAATTTCTGTCGTAACGTCAGAAATGTCACTCAATTAAGAAATGTCAAGAACTGCTGTCGTACAACAGAATTTCTGTAGCTGCGACAGGAATTCCTCTTGTCTTTTTCAACTGGGCACTACAGAAGCTTGTCGCATCGCACAATTTCAGTGCACTTCTGTTGTCATCATTGGGTACATGTTGCGACGATAGGTTTCCGTTGTGGAACAGTTCTCTGTAGTACAACAGAAGTTTGTCCATTACTTCAGGAACACTTCTGTTATGACAACTGGGGGCCTGTTGCAATGATAGGTTTCTGTCGTACAACAACATTTTTCTGTAGTACACCAGAAGTTGGTCGCATTACTTCAGGAACACTTCTGTTGTGACAAAATGGGGGCCTGTTGCCACAATAGGTTTCTGTAGTATTTCAACAGCTCTCTGTAGCACTACAGAAGTTTTTCGGGTTACTTCAGGAACATTTCTGTTGGGACAACAGGGTGCCTGTAGTGGTGACAAATTTTTCTGTAGTACTACAAAAATCTGTTGTAGAGCTTCAGCTTTCTGTTGTAGCAACAGACATACGACAGACTGTACTTCTGTAGTCACAACAAGAAATGTCTGTTGTACATCAGAAAAGTCTGTCGCTCCATCAGGAATCTGTAGTTACTACAGAAAAATCCTGTTGTACAACAGAAATTTCTGTAGTACTGAACACAACCTCTGTTGTCATTTTCAACTGGGTAGACTGTCTATAGACAGTGTATAGACAGTTTACAGACTCACACTTTTTACAGACTAGTCTATAAAAAGTGTATGGCCATAAGTCTATAGACTGTCTACAGACTAGTCTAAAGAAATGTCTATAGACAGTCTATAGACGTCATAGACAAATGTCTATAGACTGTCTATGGACTTTCTATAAAAATTTTTGTAAGGGTACAAGTTCTGCTGGGCGCTATATTTTCCATAATAATTGCTTGTTTCCCTAATAATATGTTTGTGCGTTTGTTGCTGCGACAGCGCATTTGTCCCCTATATTATAGTGCATGGTGCGCATCGTTCTAGAGGTCACGCGGAGCCTGGTTGATGATGCATTCTCCATGAGAATTGAATAGCGAGTATAAAACTTCCCACTGGTGCCACTAGTGGCGGAATCTAATTCTGGGGTTCCCGAAACTGGTAACGAGGGATCCCGTTTGCCTCCGGAATGTTTGTGACGAAATGAATACAAACACTGAATTAGTTTTGACCAAAGAAGCAGTTCTTAAAAATTTCGGTTTTCCTTATTTCGGGATAATAGGATGTCATTAGAAAAGAAAATCTGGGGTAAAGCTCGAATTTTTAAATATTTTGCCAAAATCTGCAGTGCCGGCCGGTATGTATTTCAAATTTGCTTTTCGTATTTGGGACCTATTGTATGAATTGAATTGAATATCTTTATTTCCAACAGATTGGGGGAGACAGGGAAGAAAAGCTGCAAGTGCAGCTTGAAAAACACCCTGCCCCCTATGAACACCCTGCCCCTATTGTCTCATTAAATGCTGCCGAAAGCTGCCAAGTTGAATCTTTATCGTCTTTAGAGTATAATGTAGTCCGCTTTTACCGACATACAGTTAACTACACCCTAGTAGACGACATGAAAATCTATGACGTCACAATTAACGGGCTAGCGCGAGAACACGTCCTTCACTTTTGCGGCTTTTCTGGCTCTCCGCACGTCTCCTGTCGGCAAAACAGTGGGGATTTCCGTATTGGGCAAATACAGGTGAAGTCTGTTCTCCCTGGTGTCTCCCTAATCTACGCACACGACTGCAGTTGCCGCCTTTGGCCCCCCACGGAAATGTGGGACGGGAATCGAACCAGTGACCAGATGAACGGAGGGGATCGACGAGCGGTGGACAAACGCCAGTGAGCCGTGCAGCATACAGCCACACGCCCTGCCGCTATTGAGTCCCACGAAGCCTTGCCATTCACCGGCTCGCTCCCCCGCCGTCGCTGTGAGGGGCCCACTAATTCGCCCCAACCCCCCGTCATTGGCCGCCGGCTTAGAACCGCTTTCTTAGCGCGGAACGAGCTGCGCGTGAAAAGACCGCAGCGGGGCGTCAAAGGCGCCGCCGTGCGCCGAACCACGCGACGCGAATGAAGAAACGCTAGCCCAATGCGCCGGACGAGGCCCGCAAAGGGCGGACGCCATAGCGCCACGGCCGGCGACCACAAGGGCACTTTTGTGGCCCATCAACCGCGGGTATGCAGTGACAGCGAGCAAAACGCGCCTTCGTTGTGGAGAAGGCACCGAAAGCGAACGAGCTGAAGTTCAATATTTATTCAGTTTTAGTGCACATACAGTGTAAAAATACTCACCCCCTGCAGGATGTTTTCCTTGTCGCAATGTTAAAACACTTACCGTTAGGGCCGTACAAAAAATCGTTGAAGCCGATAACGGAGCTCTAACTAGATGTGCGATGAAAAAAGACGTAGTTGAAAACTACGCAATAATTCTGACAACGCTTTAGGCACGCAGAACTATCCGACGACAGAATTTCGCAGGGAGAGATAAGTAGGGTGTTTCCAGTAGGATGTTTCTGTGCGTCCAAGGTTGTCCAAAGGATTGCATAGTTTTCAACTACGTCTTTTGTCACCTCACGTCTAGTTAGAGCTCCGTTTTCGACCCCTATAAATTTTTCTAAGGCCCTAACGGTACGGCTCTTGTCCCACTGTTACCAGTGCGACAAGAAGACACCCTTATCCTTTAAGGGGGTAAACATTTTAGATAGCACACAAGTGGTTTCACTTATCGTGCACAAAGAGGTACCATAGTGAAACCCTGCAGAACGACCTGTTATATATCAAAGAATAACAATACTGCTAAACGGCATAAGAAACCTAATAGTAGCAAAAATTATTAGAATAAACATACCCGCAGTATGTACGTCTATACAAAGAATAATGCATAAGTATACCAAAAACAAGAACAATAATTCATCAACCAATAGCAACGAAGTTCAGGAAGGGCGAGACAAGCAAGGGAATGCCGGGAAGTTAACCAGACGCTACACAGCACTTGGGGTGGGAGGGGGGGTGTGTTGCAAGAGATGCAGACTGGGGGGAGGGCACGTACAGTCTTGCGCACACTTCAAGGAGCACACCAAATCGAGAAACGGTGGCAGCGACCTGATGACTTTTAATGCTGCAATAACGCTTTCAGGGCTTTCTGTGCCATGTATTTCCATGTATTTTTTACAAAGCACGGGTTGTCTAAAGAATTATGTAATAATTAATCATGCCATTAGCTGCAAATTAAATCACAAAGCTGACATTTAAAGTCAAGGTGATGCGTTAGCACTGCTGCTGACCATTCAGGATAGATGTCTTTATTTGGCACCGTAGCTGCGCATTATACGGAAGGTCGTACGTATTTACAACATGCATCCCGCAAAAGTGGAGCGCGTTTGTGGTGGCTGTGGCGTTGGGCTGCTAAGCACGAGGTCGCGGGATCAAATCCCAGCCCGGCGGCTGCATTTCGGTGGGGGCGAAATGCAAGAACGCCCGTGTCACGTGCATTTGGGGAACATTAAACATTCGCTGGTGGCCAAATTATTCCGGAGTACCACACTACGGCATGCCTCATTATCAAACCGTGGGTTTTGACATGTAATACCCCGGAACTCAATAATTAGGTAACATGACTCCATTGACTATCGCGAAAAATATATACATCTGACTGTCAGAAACAAAGGCTGAGTTTAAACACAAGATAAAAAAAAATTTCAGAAATAGCTCCTTAACAACATTACAGCGTGGTGGAAAACAAGTTATCCAAAGAAAGAATGGCTGTTGCATGACTGGCTTTCCAAGTACGCTAAATAAATGGTTGCCGAAAACAGATCAAAAGTAAAAGCAAAGTCGCAGTTTCGCCTCAAAGGGGAAGCACCGATTGAGACAGCAAATTACTAGATAGCTATACGAAGTTAGGATAGTAGTTTTATCTGCCGTATGAACTTGTAAACATTTGCTTTCTAACTAAATTAACAATGATATGTGTAAGCGCGACTGAACGAGGACGTAGAAAGAAACAGACGCACATGCGGAGACAGCGCTGTCTATGTGTGTCTGCTTCTCTCTATGAACTCGTTCAGTGGCGCTTGCACAATCTATGATGGATGTAAACCAACTAACCTCCCAACCTGTTTAGCTGCATTAACAAGAACCGCGTCACGCGCGCACCGGTCGCTCGATGAGAGCGGGAACTCGCTGTCAAAATGCTGGAGTGAGGAATCGCAGCAGCAGCAGCGATCGAACTGACCTTCGTGTGCCTCTCGCTTCAACGCGAACGAAACGTCGAAAGCACCGCGCATGCGAGGCTACCGGCGCTATGGGCACTCCGCAAACATCCCAGATCGCTCTGAAGATGACGTCCGCGCGGGTGCGCACTTTTGGCCACGTCAAAGGTCGCCTTCTAAATACGGCGCCCGCACGCAGCAGCAGCAGTAGCGGCAGCAGCCGGAGAACGCTCAACCTCCCTCGCCTCAACCCCGTACCTCGAGCGCGACAGAGGAGGGCGCACTCGAGGTTTTTACGGAACCTCACGGCGACGGCGACGACAGAAGTGCGCGTGGAGTGTACATATAATTGCCATCGCAATAAAATGAGAAGGAACAGAAAAAGCTGCTGAGGTTCCTCTGTGCCATATAGACACACTGTGCCTGTCAAAGGACCTGTTGCAAGGAAAACATCACGTGTTTTAGCATGACAGATAAAACTTCTACATGACCAGTCTGCCAAAAGCAATGGATCATAGACTACAACTAAGCAGAACGTATCCAGCTTTTCTCGACACGAGGGTTTAGTTCGCGGAAGTGCCACCACGTGACGTACTCACATGAAACTTCTTTACAATCTTCCCGCGGTGATGCGGTGATGACGTCAAGAAAACAAAATAAAATAATTAGAACCTATCCCTGTACACTGAGCTTCGCCACATTGCTTGTGACCCCGGTTTTATCAGTACTTTTGATAAAGCGTATAGCCGCTCGTCAGCTGGAAACGACTTATCATCCTATGAGCCTTTAGTCGCGACGAGCGATGATGGATTCCGAACTTTTAATACGGTTCTTTTTCTTCTTTCTTTTCCTTTTTCTTTCTTTTTGATGCTACGGAGTAAACAAGCTACGCTAACCGTCAGAAGCGCTCCGTGGCAGCCTTTCTTCATTAGGCGCACATTCTTAATGTCCGAACATCGCACAGCGTCTACGAGAGACGCTGTAGTGGACGGCTTTTGATTTTAACCTATCGATTTCGTTAAGGTGCCCCCAATTATTTCCCTGGCAGCTTTGCTATCTGCACTCATGAGCTACCGCAGCAGCTGCAAATCGACATGTGCTGAGGTATTAATACATATACATGATTAAGTTCGTTTTACACCTTGACGCAAAAGTCACGAAGCAAGAATTGAGCAAACTGTCTATGTCGTCGTCCGTTAGCATGCTATGGCCGAAGCTGCTCGCAATATTACGTCACATTTACTGGTAACCGGGCCAGGTACACCCTTGGGTGTGAGATATGGAGTACTTGCAGTTAGTTCCCAGTCTCCTGTCACGGTTATCCACGTGTGTGAAGGAAGACCGCTATTTAGAATTATTGTCCAGTAATATATGCGGCATTTGTCTGTTCTTCATATTGTCTACTACGTTGTCGTTCCGCCTTTATAACACAACCGCAATGTACACTAGCAGGTATCGATCGCCACAAGGGCTACCCACATACCGCGAAAGACCTCGCGCACAACTCCTGACATTTACTTGTATTCAAGAGTTGTGCGGCTTCCAAAGACATCCTTAACGAATGTTACATAATAAATTATGGGGTTCTACGTGCCATAACCACGATCTCATTGTGAGGCACGCTGTAGTGGGGGATTCCGGAATAATTTGGACCTCTTGGGGTTCTTTAACGTGCAGTTAACCCTAAGTACAAGGGTATTTTCGCATTTTACACCCACTGAAATGCGGCTGCCGTTGCTGGGATTCCATCCCGCGACCTCGTGATTAGCAGCCGAGCCCAATAAAAGCTAAGCAACCACGGCGGTGAAGGAATGTTAGTTCGAGGAAGGTGACAGTGGGCACGTGAGGCAATTTGTTCCCATCTCATTGCCCGAGCGTCGGTACCAGCCGTCGAAGAATGACACCGCATTCATTGTGATAGAGACCACGTCCAATATTTCAGAACCGAATCACACTGTGACAACTGACGACCAGGCATCTCGCTTATACGTGCAGTCGCCTGACTGCGCTGGCGTCGGCCAAAGGACCTAAGTACTTGACCTCTCTTCAACACTTGCCGACATTCTCGCCTTATTTCGCACCATCTGGTTTCAGCTGAACTGCTTCTAGAGTCAATTTATTTGTGCTAAAATTTGACCACCCTGTCAACGTTACCGTTCCTTATTTTTAGGTCATCTTTTATATTTATGCGAACGCTGTCTTGAGATTTCATGCAGCGGTTTCACCTTCCCCAACATGTCCACATTTTTGTCGGCCTCTGTTCCTATTTTGGGGGATCTTTAATAGACGTTGAAACCGTAGCACGGCCCCCTTCCTGACCACGCTGCTCAAAAAGTAATTTTATTTTCCTGAGGTCTTTTGCAGGCTTCTGCCTTCTTGCCGTTCATCAACCTCCTGATTTAACTGTCACTGGTACCCCATTTGACGACTATGAGCACATGGAAGTTGGCAGTTATGTAATGGCCATGGGATTGAAGCCATTTAAATCAATTCTATCGTGGACACAAGAGCCACTTTTGCTCACTGCGAATGAAAATATTGCATTAGAGGGTCACTCTTAAGCATATAAATTCATAGTCTAAAAATTATGCGGATCCCACGCACTGTGCAAATAGATGTAAGCAAAGCTTTCTGTGTTGTTTGCTTTGATTCACGTTAATTAGCGGTAACGCTGACTGCGAATGTATGGTTTCTTCAGCGTATAGTGCAATACGAGAGTAGTGAGTTGGTTGTAGATGTTACCTTGCATGGCCTACTGCTCTTTGTCTGTGTACAGTACGCAACATACAGCGAGCCATATTTCGCTATAGAATAGCAACTTGGGCTTGTTAGTTTTCCATTCTGGTGTTGTTTTTCCATCCTGGCGCTTGTGGTGTCGTCTTCTCGTCTCGTGTCTCGTCTACGCTTTGCGCTGTTAACATCAGGAGCCATATTTGTTTCAGGCTTTGTTGTGCACCATTGTATGTAACCTGTGAGAGAGTTGAGCAGTGTCATTGCTTTACATGGCACATCGCATCGAGGCAGACGTGTTGGCAGAACTATGATGCTGTGCGGGCCAAAACACCATCGGATTATGAGGCACGCTGTAGTGGCGATCTCCGGATTAAACTTGATACCCCGGCGTTCTTTAACGTGCACTGAAATCGAAGTGCATGACCGTTTCTGCATTTCGCTCCCGTCGAGATCGGGCTCCCGCGCGGGGGATCGAACCCGCGGCCTCGAGCAATGGCATAGCCGTTAAGCTGCCGCGGCGGGCACATAAGTGTTGATTTAACGTGCGACAACTGCAGTAGTGTCGCCTATCATCATCATCATCATCAGCCTGGTTACGCCCACTGCAGGGCAAAGGCCTCTCCCATGTTTCTCCAACAACCCCGGTCATGTACCAATTGTGGCCATGCCGTCCCTGCAAACTTCTTAATCTCATCCGCCCACCTAACTTTCTGCCGCCCCCTGCTACGCTTCCCTTCCCTTGGGATCCAGTCCGTAACCCTTAATGACCATCGGTTATCTTCCCTCCTCATTACATGTCCTGTCCATGCCCATTTCTTTTTCTTGATTTCAACTAAGATGTCATTAACTCGCGTTTGTTCCCTCACCCAATCTGCTCTTTTCTTATCCCTTAACGTTACCCCTATCATTCTTCTTTCCATAGCTCGTTGTGTCGTCCTCAATTTGAGTAGAACCCTTTTCGTAAGCCTCCAGGTTTCTGCCCCGTAGGTGAGTACTGGTAAGACACAGCTATTATATACTTTTCTCTTGAGGGATAACGGCAACCTGCTGTTCATGATTTGGGAATGCCTGCCAAACGCACTCCAGCCCATTCTTATTCTTCTGATTATTTCCGTCTCATGATCCGGATCCGCCGTCACTACCTGCCCTAAGTAGATGTATTCCTTTACGACTTCCAGTGCCTCGCTGCCTATTGTAAATTGCTGTTCTCTCCCGAGACTGTTAAGCATTACTTTAGTTTTCTGCATATTAATTTTTAGACCCACTTTTCTGCTTTGCCTCTCCAGGTCAGTGAGCATGCATTGCAATTGGTCCCCTGAGTTACTAAGCAAGGCAATATCATCAGCGAATCGCAAGTTACTAAGGTATTCTCCATTAACTTTTATCCCCAATTCTTCCCAATCCAGATCTCTGAATACCTCCTGTAAACACGCTGTGAATAGCATTGGAGATATCGTATCTCCCTGCCTGACGCCTTTCTTTATTGGGATTTTGTTGCTTGCTTTATGGAGGACTACGGTGGCTGTGGAGCCGCTATAGATATCTTCCAGTATTTTTACATATGGCTCATCTACACCCTGATTCCGTAATGCCTCCATGACTGCTGAGGTTTCGACTGAATCAAACGCTTTCTCGTAATCAATGAAAGCTATATATAACGGTTGCTTATATTCTGCACATTTCTCTATCACTTGATTGATAGCGTGAATATGGTCTATTGTTGAGTAGCCTTTACGGAATCCTGCCTGGTCCTTTGGTTGACAGAAATCTAAGGTGGTCCTGATTCTATTTGCAATTACCTTAGTAAACACTTTGTAGGCAACAGACAGTAAGCTGATCGGTCTATAGTTTTTCAAGTCTTTGGCGTCCCCTTTCTTATGGATTAGGATTATGTTAGCGTTCTTCCAAGATTCCGGTACGCTCGATGTCATGAGGCATTGCGTATACAGGGTGGCCAGTTTCTCTAGAACAATCTGTCCACCATCCTTCAACAAATCTGCTGTTACCTGATCCTCCCCAGCTGCCTTCCCCCTTTGCATATCTCCTAAGGCTTTCTTTACTTCTTCCGGCGTTACCTTCGGGATTTCGAATTCCTCTAGACTATTTTCTCTTCCATTATCGTCGTGGGTGCCACTGGTACTGTATAGATCTCTATAAAACTCCTCAGCCACTTGAACTATCTCATCCATATTAGTAATGATATTGCCGGCTTTGTCTCTTAACGCATACATCTGATTCTTGCCAATACCTAGTTTCTTCTTCACTGTTTTTAGGCTTCCTCCGTTCCTGAGAGCCTGTTCAATTCTATCCATATTATACTTCCTTATGTCAGCTGTCTTACGCTTGTTGATTAACTTCGAAAGTTCTGCCAGTTCTATTCTAGCTGTAGGGTTAGATGCTTTCATGAATTGGCGTTTCTTGATCAGATCTTTCGTCTCCTGGGATAGTTTGCTGGTATCCTGCCTAACGGAGTTACCACCGACTTCCATTGCACACTCCTTAATGATGCCCACAAGATTGTCGTTCATTGCTTCAACACTAAGGTCCTCTTCCTGAGTTAAAGCTGAATACCTGTTCTGTAGCTTGATCTGGAATTCCTCTATTTTCCCTCTTACCGCTAACTCATTGATCGGCTTCTTATGTATCAGTTTCTTCCGTTCCCTCCTCAGGTCTAGGCTAATTCGAGTTCTTACCATCCTGTGGTCACTGCAGCACACCTTGCCGAGCACGTCCACATCTTGTATGATGCCAGGGTTTGCGCAGAGTATGAAGTCTATTTCATTTCTAGTCTCGCCGTTCGGGCTCCTCCACGTCCACTTTCGGCTATCCCGCTTGCGGAAGAAGGTATTCATTATCCTCATATTATTCTGTTCCGCAAACTCTACTAATAACTCTCCCCTGCTATTCCTAGTGCCTATGCCATATTCCCCCACTGCCTTGTCTCCAGCCTGCTTCTTGCCTACCTTGGCATTAAAGTCGCCCATTAGTATAGTGTATTTAGTTTTCACTGTACCCACTGCCGATTCCACGTCTTCATAGAAGCTTTCGACTTCCTGGTCATCATGACTGGATGTAGGGGCGTAGACCTGTACAATCTTCATTTTGTACCTCTTATTAAGTTTCACAACAAGACCTGCCACCCTCTCGTTAATGCTATAGAATTCCTGTATGTTACCAGCTATATTCTTATTAACCAGGAATCCGACTCCTAGTTCTGTTCTATCCGCTAAGCCCCGGTAGCACAGGACGTGCCCGCTATTTAGCACTGTATATGCTTCTTTTGGCCTCCTAACTTCACTGAGCCCTATTATATCCCATTTGCTGCCCTCTAATTCCTGCAATAGCACTGCTAGACTCGCCTCACTAGATAACGTTCTAGCGTTAAACGTTGCCAGGTTCATATTCCAATGGCGGCCTGTCCGGCCTATACCTTGTCGCCTATACCTTGTGGTAATTTATTGCGGCTTTGCGTCTGCACGCCCTGCGTCAGTTGTCCATATGACAAATTCGCATGGTGTTTATTTTTTAGAAAAACCAAAAACGTACAGTACCGTGGCTTCAGTTTGCCCGCAACCGCTGTCGTGTCTATAGTAGTAGAGTTTCGTTATTTTCTCAGGTCGTCTTTTGCCTTTGCCGTCCTTCTCCCCTGTATGAGAACTGAGAGCGCAGAATGACAAGGATGTTATTCACTCGTTTCGCGAATAGTCCGGTTCTACCCATTGTCCGCCTCTTCTCCCTGCCCCCTCTCTACCATTCTACCTACCTCTCCTCAAGATTTGCATGTTAGGGTAAGGGTAAGCGCTCCAATTTCTGCAATGCTTTCTGTAGGGGGTCGCGGATAACTACAGCCGTCAAGAGGCTAACGTGACGACGCCCAGGAAGCTCCAGAGGGCGCTATGCACATTTGACGCGATGGAAAGGTCTAAAGGACTTTCTTGCGCCGCCTTTCCTGCATTCCACGCTCCTTCCATGCATATGCATGCTCTGAACCTCCCCTCCGACACGGCGTGTAAAACAGCGACAGCACCAGTGGAAAAGTTGTAGCAAGAAGCAAGGAAAGCGTCACTTTAAAAAAGTTGCCTTTATTACTTGGCGTGCAGTGGGGGGCATGTGGTCCTGGCCTCAACGCATCCTTTGCGGGATTTCTAAGCTGCAAGAGCCAACTGGCCGACTTGCCCGCCAGACTTTGAGCCTTCAGCAGCAACCATATCCTGTTGCCAAGACGCGAATGGTCATCCAGCTTACTATCACACCTACAAGACTGTTTTTTTAGCCTGCTCATTATTTGAGCCCTCCACAGCTGTACCGTGGACGCACTTCCTTTTTACTACACTGCATTAATAAGCGAACTTGTTTTCGAATTATATTCTCTAATAATGTTGTATTCTTGCTATCATTGTCGTAACTAATCCACAAACAGTACTCAGGGACCCTCTAATGAAATGGGATGAATTTTTGTCTGATTACGCCCGCCATTGTGGTGCAAATAAACGTAACTTGAACACATTTTTTTTTTCAAAAATAAACGCGTAATGTTACGCTGACGTCATCCTGAACAAGATCAACAAGCGCCGTAGTACTCGATCTTATGATGCCTCAATTCGCAAGCTTACTTTTATTTTCTTTTTTTTTTGGCGGGGGGGGGGAGGAAGATGGGCTCTTACACCGTAGAAACGTCCCTGGGACGTCTCAGATGTGCTGGTTTTTATTCTCAAGCACCCAACGTAAACTGTCATCGCCGCAACTCCATGATGTCCTAGTGGCAGGCCACCATGGCGTGGCGCGCAAGTGTGGCCACACTGAATCATTTGCGTTGGCATATGCTATTTTGTGCGACATACTTCGCCACATTCCTTTTTCAAACTATGCCAGAGCTCGAGAAGGCCGTCCAACTCACTATCTCCTTTCCTCTGTTTATTCCCGCAAAGCATGTGTCTATAGCTGTGGTTACCAAATATGCCCAACGGTATGCTACAACTCAAGCCTCCCTGGCGACCTGAGCAACTGAAGTCGCAGGCATTCTTCAACACGACGTTGACGTTCTATATGGCTATCCTCAAGTACTTTTCGCGAACTTCGCTTCACCGCTTTTTTTCCACTGTCATCGCTTACACTACTCACTCTTGCTAGACACAACACAAACACGCAACGACCTTAATGAAGTATCAGTTACACACTAGTTGACATGCTGTCGATGTACATTTCCGCTGATCGCCGGCATAGGAGCGTGGTCCTGTGTTTGGTGACATTATCGGTCGGGGCCTTGCTCAACAACACCGCTCGTTATTCATCACTTTTTTTACAGCATAACAGGAGCATACTGTATTTCCTCTGAATATACTTTCGGCTTTAGGTGTCACCGAGCACGCCCGATTACTCTGTTACGCTAACGGCGGCGGTTGTCGTCAGGCTGTCGCCTCATTCTGAGCTTCGCCGTCACCAGAACGCACAGAAAGCTTTCTTGAAAGACAAACCACCGGGATTCGAGCCCATGTATTCGCAGCATTCTGCATTGGAGAGCTGGGCACAATAACCATTACGTTACCACCTCCCCCCACCACGTTTTGTTTATCTGCCTTCCAACTTCTCGTTTTCCCACTTCATGCAGGCAGAACGGACGCAGAAACGAAAATAAAATTATTCAATGCTTTCTCCGAGGCAGCTGTTTTTATTCCTGATGTTGCCCGGAAACCGAGCCTGATGCCACCAACGCTCAGACATCTACTCGGGAGCGCGCACAACAGATTGTTTTAATTGAGCGTCATTACGGTACGCTCCGCTACGAGCAGCCCCGCTAAGCCACAGCGGAGCGGCGGGCGATTTTCACGTTATAGTTATACGTTTAGCGTAGCGGAGCGGACATATCGTAGTTGCAGCGCCTCCTGGCCAAATTCAGGGTAATGAAAGAAAATAAAAGCACCCATTGATCACTTTTAAATTAGGGGGTTTAACGTGCCGAAACCGCTTTCTGATTATGAGGCACGCCGTGGAGGACTCCGGAAATTTCGACCACCTGGGGTTCTTTAACATGCGCCTAAATCTAAGCACACGGGTGTTTTCGCATTTCGCCCCCATCGAAATGCGGTCGCCGCGGCCGGGATTCGATCCCGCGAACTCGGGCTCAGCAGCCCAACACCACAACCACTCAGGAACCACGGCGGGTATTGATCACTTTTATGAAGTAAAACAAATATATATATATATATAACTTATTTGTCTCTGAAGTATCTAGACGTGTGCTTGTAACACGCTATACCGGTCCATCTTATCCAGTGGAAAATAAAGTGCCGTCTTGGGGAATTCGACCTGATAGCCAGCGAGCTTGCTTTCTGCATCCAATCCAATCCTTTCTTACGCCAACGCTAGCCAACACTCTTCGCAGCACAGCTGACCGTCTTTGTCGCTCCACAAGCCCGCTTGCGGCTAAGCGGAGGGCGCATGCGCATTCGCGCTTCCACTCCGCTCAGCTGCTGAGCGGGGCGTAAAAACGCTAAACTAAAACACTCCAATGTTGTCGCACACCTTGTGTGATGTACCGTAGCGCTGAGGTGCTTCTTGCATATTGCAGGTTATACAGGCAAAAGTGCATGGTTGGGCACATGTGCTTAAGGTTATGAAGTTGATCTGCGCCACGATAACCTGACCAACTTTCACATTTGCTTTATATGAAGCCTACAGCACCATCAGTATGCCGGCTGCTTTTAACTGCACCAAACAAAACTAATAAACCTATACAAGTAATGGTGACATCGTTTTATAATTCGACTGTTCCGATTGGCATGCAACCTCAGGACATGGAATAAATTTAGAAGCTGTGTGCGTAGTTAACAAAGCTACGTTAATTAAATTCTCAGTAATTGATCTTAGGTGGCTAAATGAGCAGTTTGGAGCCCGTTTTCGATATTATCCAGCCGAGCGAAGAAATTTTGATTAAACATGCTTCTGTAAGAGCCATGCGAACAAAAATTTTCCACTTAAACGCTCTTGGAAAGCGTAACTGACGCAGCAAAAGAACATCTCTAAAGTTACAGAAGGAACAGCGCTTCAAGACCACACACACTGCGCTGAGGAACTACACACACACTGCGCTAACAAGTTCAAGCGCTGTTCTTTCTCTGATAATGAATCAACTAGCCCCTCAGTCAATCCTTGCAAACCTGTAAAGTCAAACTGACCGCACATAGCCTTTTGCGATGCTGTCATCAATAGTACGGCCCCGTGATCATGTTCCTTGTGGCCTAATCCGTTTTCGATTTATATTCACGCTGTTTTTTCGAAGGCAAGCAGTTTGGAGTTTTAGTGTCAATATAGCAGTGAACCTGTGCCGCCTAAAGCTTGCTGAGTCGCAGAAGCGATGCATGACGCAATGATGGTGCAGATTCAGCGCGTCGCTGGCCCCAAGACAATGCCCTGCCGCCGAGGGAAGGAAGATAATGAAAGTGAACAGCTAGTTAGCGGCTCACGGAGCCGTGCCGATGGTGACGGTGCTATCGTGAGGAAATCTGGGGCAGCGATATTGATGGCTGAGGCGCTTTCTTTCCTTAATTATTTTTTTTCAGCGAAGCCGTTAAGGGGAAGCTTTAGCTCGGCCCCAACTCCGACGCGGCCTATTCAAATAGATGTAAAACGCAGAAACGCTTTTCTGAGATACCCCCTGGACCGACTTTAATGAAGTTTGTTGGATATGAAAGAGAAAGGTAAAGTCTAGTGACTGTTGCAAGCGGAATTTCTATTTCGGGCCTGAATTTTGTTAAAAGAATTTTCGAAAATTCGAAAGTGTGAAAAAAATTAGAAGCACGATGTTTCAACTTAATAGCTCTCCATCAAGAAGAGATATCGCGGTTCTGTAAATGGCATTCATTAGATCATTCGAAACGGACAAATTTGATATGTCAATCTTACGTGAATTCGTTACTTTGTGTACAGGGGTTCTGCAAAAGCTGTATTTCTATATTACTCAACTTTCTGAAATTCATGTATAATATATCTATTTTGTCAGCTTTAGATGTACTGTTAGATGCAATGCATAAAATTCTGATATGCTTTTTTGATTGCTGAAAGACAGAGTTATCTACATGATGCTTTTATTTTCTGAAAATTTGCGATATTCGCCAATTTTCTATAAAAAAACGACGATCTGCATAAAAATTGGAGACCAGCTGTCACTAGATGTTAAGATCTTCTTTTAGATGCAACAAACCTCGTCAAACTTGGTGCAGTGGTTGCCGAGAAAAACGAATTCTCCTTGGACATGTGTTTAGATAGAAGCACCCGAGCTAAAGCTTCCTCTTAAGGGCTACATTCCCCACTATCGTGTCCGCGCGTAGAACAAAATCCCGAAGATAGTGGAATGCAGGACCGACCTGCGCCGGAGGTGCAGTTCGCCAGTGAGGGGTCCACACACAGCGTCACTGGTCATACTTCTTCACAGAGGGGAAGGGAACTGCGGTTCCTTTTTATGCGTTGACCTCGCTTTTAGAAAGAGATTATGCTATAAACGCAATGTCATTCGTGCTTGTCCCCTAGATTTAAATATGGGTCTCAATAAACTCTATATCCCATTCACCCGCGAGAGTAGATGTAAGTGGGGATATTTCCCCACATACATGAGTGAGCGTTGAGCATTAATGCTCAACGCTCACTCGCTCCCTAACACACACGGCACAAACGCAAACACCCAGAGATCAACAAATGCTCGCCTGCATTCACATTTATACGCACCCACGCATGCACATACGCACAGAAATGTACGCACACTCGCACATGCATACACGCACTCGTGCGCACGCATATTCAAATACTGGGACGCAAACACGCGCGCACACGCAAATACCAGTACATACGCACGCACGCTCAAGGTGTACACAACCGTACACACTCCCTCTCCTGCATCGCAAGTACGTGCGCGTGCAAAAGACTGAATGACACTGGTTCTGCAATTACCGTTCAAATGCCAGCTGTAATAAATCGCTTTACGGTTTAAATTTGGCGCTTCAAGTCAGTGTGCCCTCTGCTGAGAAGGTGCAAGACCATTTCTCCTGTCGTGTGAAATAACCGCCAATCCCCAACCAAAACGCTGCTCTAACACACCACCAATGTTCCGACTATAAGTGCCATAAATGCATGTGTTGTTACAAGGGCGCAGACAAGGGCCCTCTTGGCGCAGACAGTTTTTTGATACTCGGCTATTATATAGAAATAAAATTGTTTAAAATTTTTCCCATTGAGTTATGCATGTCCGTTGCTGTGAAGTTCCACAGGATGGTGAAGGTGCAATGTTCAGAATTCCTGAGTATGTCCATGCTATAAGGCACGATAGACGATCTGACGTAACAGAAAGACAGGCACATGCTTGTTGTTATGTTGCCAAAGAAATTAAATTTGATAACAAAAGCGATGACTTAACAAATAAGCAACCCATTGCTGCGTTTTAGGAAGCAAAAATGGAAAATATAATATTTGAAAGCCCTCCTAAAAAAACCCAAACTGAAACCAAATCTTCAGTTTGTGTTTCCGCCATCTGGTGGGAGACCGTCGAACTCAGTCCTACGTGGCGTTTAAAGAAAAGTGTGTCGCAGCACGGCATCGTGACGGCACGCGTCACGGCAGCGTGACGCGGAACGATAGGCGCAAGCGAATAAACGACTCAGCCACTGCTTGCAACGTTGCCTGCAAGTGATACGCTCGCGTTTTTATAAATACCACGTGAATTTGCACGACTACTGTTTCAAAAATCGCTTTTCGGAACAGTGTTGCGCCATATTTAGCGAGTCGAGATAGGCATAAATCGAAACTGAGTCTCCGGACTACATACGCTGCAGAGGCTCTTGCGATTGACGTCGTAGTTTTATCACAACTACCATTTTTGTCTCGAAAATCGAGTTCAAATTTGTGTCATTCCCATAGGCTTCCATTGCTGAATCTACCGCTCTGGGAACAAAATTCTTGCTTGCCACCGCGTGATCACTGCATTTGGCTCATGTGGATTGCCTTCCAGAACATGTCTGTCCCCTGCCTTTTTCAATAATCGACCTGCAGCATTTGTTATCGACGAAAAACCCGCTCGTTCCATTGAAAACGCGCTAGCTTCGTGCCGGGGCCGCTTGGGGCGCTAGTTGGTACGTTTCCAGAAAAGCTGGATATGGACATACTTCAGGCTGCCGTGCACGCTTCAGCTGCGCTATCCTAATTCGATTCATATTGGGAACCTGGAATGATCGTACACCCTATTATAAACACATCAAATTTATAAGGCAATATCGAGGGTCAGTGCAAATTCTAGAAGAAAATTGTGCGCGGAGTCGTGTGGTTGCTTATGCGACTCTAACCATGCTGTGCGACAGATAATCGGTGGGCAGCGACCACGTACGATTAGCGATAGTTCACCAACAACAGGAGTATAGAAAGCAAGAAGGGACGAAGGGCTAAAGAAGGCAAGCCGAAACAACCATCTGCATGTGCGATATGCTGCGGCGTGTAAATGCCACGAGACCTATACTGTGGCGGTCAGTGTCGACTCAGCACGAACGCGGATGTCGAGAGCAGCCCTGAGGAACGTCGTCAACGCAGCCGCCATCATTGTCTTCATCGGCCGCACAGAGCTGTGAAACGGCCAGACAGCACATGTGAAGATAACCTTGAACACACGGCCGTGTGCCATAAGAAACTGCGATACGTAGATCTAGCGCCGACGCCGTGAAGCCTGCGCGTGGCTTCCTAAATGTATGGCTCGCCGCTGCATGCGAACCATAGAGGATGGAAAAATCTAGGAGGGAGCGTCACGTGAGAATATTGAAGCCTAGTCATAAAAATTGAGAGGGAATTGGTTGGTGGAAAATGGGCTCTCACGTGACAGGAAGGTGGTGTATTTAGTCGGCTCGCCTTGGTTGCGCCTGCTGCGGGGGTTCTGAAATATGCGTACATGGTACTATAGGCGTGGCAAACGCACGCCGAGGTCGAGTGAAGGAATTCAAGCGTATGAAGCAGTCGACTCTCTGACGTCAGTCATGTAACGCACTGAACCACTACGCGGCTCGCTGCTTAAACAAGCAGTAGGCAGGCTCCAAGGCTCCAGCGAAGGCGTCGGGAAATTATCCGGCATTTTGCCCAGCAACCCTCGAGGGCCACCTCAAAATCGACTGGTCGCGTTTCGGGGCGGTTTCGGAGAAACGAGGAAAGCTTTCGCCTTTCAAACGTGTGAAGGCAACCAAGCCGCACTTCCGACGGCAGTCTGTCGCGCTTGGGAGAATCTTCTGGGAAACAATGATGTTTTTCGCCCTTGAAAACGTGTGCAGGCGATCAAACGAGCCTCCGGGGCCCGCAGCAACTCGCCTCGTCTCATCTCGTGTCATTTCGTCTCATCCTATGTAGCTACAAGACCGCGAAACCAAAATTAGCATCAACATACACACCGGAGTTGACGGTACACGAGAACTGATTTTACGAAAAAAATAGACCACGCCCGGACATATTCTGGACGGGTTTGGACGTGAAAGCCCTTACTAAATGCGGTGGTAAGCGCAAGTGATACTTTGAAAAATTATGTCGTCATGGATCTGGCTCCTCAGCCTTTCTCCACGTTTCAAAGCAACGCATTTGATGCGAAGAACGACGCTCGCGGTTGCAAAAAACCACGCGTTATGCTTCCTACGTGCCTACATGCACTTGACGGCAGGCGTCACTAACCATTGCCACGTACCAAACAGTCACGAATGGTCCGGCAACGATCTGGGCCTACTCCTACCCAACAGGCACCGTGCCCGAGGCCCACGAGAACGGGAGGGGTGGCTTCAGAGGATGTTGGCTTGCCGAGGCTAGCGGAATCTCGCGATGCTCTCTCCTAGTTTGTTTCCTTCCTCCATGGCGCGAACTCTGAAAGCCTCGTCATGCGGCGACCGGCCTCCTCTCTCACGCTTCTTTCTGGACAAGCTGCGCTATCTAGTGGCACTGCCGAAAATTCGGCGTTTGGCCTCCAAGACAAGAAGCGTGGCGCCTGCGAACGCTCAGACTTGTTCCCTCGCTTGCCGCACACTCAATGGCACATACTCAGTTACCCAGGTTGGCAAGAGGTTCATTGAAGAGCGGTACATACCCAGCGAATTAATTCACGGCGCAGCTCGCTAAGGCGTTGGCACGAAAGGCGTTCATGGAAAGAGCGGCACACGCCCAGTGCCTCTGTGACGGAGCCTGCTGGTGCGTCGGGTTGCTGTCCATGAAGAACCCTTGTGACGTAGCTTCGATTACGCTCAGCATCGGAGAAACTTAAAGCGTCTTTTTTGTCATTATCAGGCGGAACATTCCCACTAGCACATAGATAGTTACCCAACGTGACGTCAAAGACGTTCATTGAAGAGCGGCACACACCTACTGGATCCAGTGCTCGAAGTAGGCGTCAAAGTGTTTCTTCGAACAGTCGTGCCTACGAAGTACCGCGTCTACAGTGACCCGTGTCGGCGCGAAATAGCTTAGTTGAAGAGAGGAACGTATGCGCATACTGGGCAGTGGCACGTAGGGACCCACTTTCGTCCGGAGATTGGTTTCGAACAGGGTTACCTCAGCACAGAATCCCGATGCGCTAACCATTCGAGCGCTGACTACCCAGTCATCGGGTAGGAAGGAAAACAGTTAATGAAAACAAACATTGACGGATACAAACATAGATAGATAAACAGCCCCCGAAAAGTGCGTGGAGTACTCAGTGAATGCTAGAGCACAAATAGATTGTCAAAAAAGCTCGTTTGTCATTGAGGACTGCTTTGAAAAACATTTTAAGACTAATTTTGCGCAACAGGTAAATGACAGTCAGTCGCCATTTCGGAAGGCGTGGCTTCTAGGGGCACGCATTCTTTGGATCTCGTATGTTGCTGCGAAAAACCGTCCGCACGGGAGGCTGTGTGAGCGAGGGGGAGGGGTTCTCCCTTTCACTGTCGTGATCAGTTTTTCTTCGTGCTTTAGCTCTTCTCCTTTTTTTTCTTTTCGAATAAGTGGGAGCTTTCCAAAGCGTCAGAGCAAGGGGATGCGGGCAAAAACTGCAGCTCACGTCCGAACCTCAGGAGTTTGCATCTCGCACTCGGTTCGGCGCGAGGACCTCCGCGGTCGAAGGCTCCCTTCTGCACAATGGCGGTGTCCCTAAACTCGGCCGTGAAGCCCGTCCAGAAAGCAGGGCGCCGCTTCCCACTCGCGCTGTTGTGGTTCCGGACGGGGAGCGTGGGGTTAATGGAGTTACACCCGCAGCGGGCGTCACCTTGCGACACCGGTCCGAGCTCAATGGCAGTGTTTGTGCGGGTGTCGATGCATGCGCGATTCACGAGGACGAAGCCTCCTTTGTGCGTTCACAAGCTGCGTACAAATTCGAGCTGCCTTTTCACGCGGCCCCCCAAATGACTGTTGTTGACACACTTTAAGCCGGTCTTCGCGCTTGCCCCGCGGATGGGATCTGAGAAAGCGCCCTCGCCGCCTCCTTTGCGACTGAAGGGTCTCCCCGGCTGTGCTCTCCGCGTGCTGATACCTTCAACCATTGCAGCGCGTGCTTTGGCAGCGGGACGGTCTCGCTCTGCGTAGGCGTTCTGCGCACGTGCTTATACGTTAAAGAAGTCAATAATTCTCTTCGGTGTTACTGTCAAAACCACGACCTAATTATAGGGTACACCGTGAGGGGAGAATACTGCCGCCGTGGCGGGACTGAACCCGTCCACTCATCAGTGCAACGCCATAGCTATTAGATTTATAGGTGCTTACGTTTCAATGTAGCATGCACTGCAAGAAGATGTGCTAAATTATGAACATTAGAGAGTTTTAGCACCATCGTTAGCGTCTTCCGATTCTCGAAACCAGCTGCTATGCGACTGCATGTGTGCGGAGTTTACCGGCCTCCGGTAAGTTTACCGGGGCAGCTCCGGTCAGTCACCGTGATCACGCAACAAGACGGCTGCGGTGCCCAGAGTGACCGCTTCGATCCTCAAACTAGGGGTAAATTACATAAGATGTTTTATCGTTATTGTAGATATAAGTCATTTGTGTGGACGATACTAGGCCTATAAGGGAACTGCAGCGAGGCAGCAAATTGGGTGAATTCCCTGCTAGGCGGATGGCTTATCTAGCCTCTATAGTGTTAATCAATATTGCAGTACTTCTTTGCGTGACGCGCTAGACATCCACCTCGCCAACTTTTACACGTAAACCTGAATTCCTCTGTGTGAGTGATATCGCAGGTTTCTGCAATGGGACGCATACTTTTGTTAGCTGATCGCCTTAGCAGGAGAAGCGGCGGGGCCCGATACCGAAACGGTAGCCAAATGACTCTTGCTGTACTTCCCGAGAAATACCTTTAACGCAGTGCCCTGATTTACTCGGTACGTCGAGCCGCGTACCACATCCTGACCTACAATGTGTGGAGCTTTAGAATAAGGCACCACTTGGGAGAATAAGCAGCCGAAGCGCATACAATTTTCGTAGGCACCCTAGATGGTGCGACTCCCACAGAAATTTATTTCTTGGACTAGGTATTATTTTTTTTTCACTTTGTACGCGCTAAAGTGTTCATACACGAGGCCGCGTAGCACATCCTGACCTACAATGTATGGAGCTTTAGAATAAGGCACCACTTGGGAGAATAAGCAGCCGAAGCGCATACAATTTTCGTAGGCACCCTAGATGGTGCCTACGAAAAGGTAGGCACCATCTAGGTAGGTGGTGCAAAGGGCTATGAAAGAAATAATCTCAATCGTCATCATCGTCACAATACAGGGAAACAAAATCCCCAGGGCTGAAAATACCAATACCTAGAAATATGGATTTAAAGAGGGGAACGAACACTTGTATAAAGAGGAACAATTAGTGTAAACGAAATGTAAGAGAAATGCAGCCTATAATGAAAAACAGTATGCTACGAAATCATGACAAGTATGAGGTAGCATAAGGCATGTAGAAGGGACTTAATATGGTTGTTGGACTTACATATTGGAACTAGTTGTGTTTAAAATTCGTAGTGAAAACTTGACCAGAGATTATTCAAAACGGCTGCAGGAAGGCTATAGCTGTAGGGGCCCAGGTAAAAACGGCAAATGAGGCGATGGCGTTAGGTGATTGGAGTACCTAGGAGCTCCACAGCAAGAAAAGAAGGACATGCTCCAAGAAAGGACCGAGGAGGACTAAAGAGGAAACGTGGACGTCTGAGGCTTTTTAGGTACGTATATACAGCAAGCAAGGTCGACTCACAGTGGAGGAAAGTAACGAGGAAATTATGCAGCAAAATCTACGTTAAATTCAGGAAAATTGACGACGAAAAAGGGCTCAGAGGTAAGGTTGAGAAGGAGATGAGATGGAGAAGTCAGCGACGAAAATTTGTAGAGCCACGAAAAATAAAATCAGCGCAGATAACATTTACAATATTTCCAAGCGGAGAGTACTGCTGTTTAAAGCGAGATAAAAATGCCTGAGAACAAGGTGGATGGAACACTTGCCTATGGGGCATAGTTTGCTCGCGCGTCGTAGTACGCAAACAAAACATCCAGAAACCAATGAAGCAAAGCAGTTTAATTGTAGTGAAGAAAAGCTTATCGAATCTGTGCTAGAGAATATAGTTAAAGACGACTCGACTAGTGGCAGGGCAAGAACCGTGAACATGAGCAATAAATGTAAAGACATTGCATTTCTTTCAGGACCACTGGTTTGTTTGCACGGACCCCGGGTCCATAAAGATTGAAAATAGGAGCTGACAAAATGTAAAAGTGACGATATCTCTGGCATCCGCCGCTACCCCGTTTCAAAGAAAATCTTATACCATCCATGCAATATGCGTAAAAACACACTTCACCTATTTTTCTTTCTTTCCTTACTCAAGGCTGTAGTCGAGCCAGGTGTCCAGCAATAACAGGACGTTCATCACGGGAATACAATGGTAGCAAGGACGAGGTGCTCATTAGCGCTTCACATGTTAGTCAGTACAGTCGATCGCTGCTCTCACACAGAAGACTATACTTCAACACATGACGACGCATAGAAAACGTTCTGTGCTGTGTTCTTCGCCTCGCGTCAGTGAACGCAATCTGCCGTGTGGCGAACCAACCAGTCGAAATTAACACGGTGCTAATTTGACTACCTTTACCAGCAATAAATAAAAAGGGATTGTGCTGCTTACAGCACCTCCCGCCATTTTATTGAGTACCAACCCCCTGAAGCATCGCGTTAATCACGCACTTAATGTCAGCTTTCTCGCCGATTCCCTTCAATTTCAGGTATAGGATCTGAAAGGCAAACTAAGATTACCATGAAAAGGTCTATGCAGGGTGCCCCACGTAACTTGAGCCAAGATTTTAAAAATGAAAGGCGCGTCGGAAGCGACCTGAACCGAACGCATACTATTCGCAGTCAGGTAATTTTCTGTTTCCCCGTAACTCAATAATTAAGTTTCATTACCCAACTGTTCAATTGTTGTTGTTTAGATTTGTAGAGCACCTGCAGAAACCACCGATCCAGTTATTTCCTGTGCGATACGTCTCACGTATTCTTTCTTCCGGGTTGCAAAGGAAGCCCGCGAAATATGAAACAAAGCCACGTGACGGAGCGGTCGCGCAGCGGTATCGTGCTGCTCTCAAGCGTGCGTTCGGTGAACAAGGTCGTCGGATGACGGCGCCAACGCATGTTGCTGGCCGAGATCTGCCGTGGACATAAAGAACACCCTGCCGCTTCCCCGTCGCCAGTCAGGGTGCAGCGTATACCTTGTTTACCGAACGCATGCTTGAGAGCAGCCAATGATACTGTTATATTTCTGTGTTTGCTATCGCGTTTACAGTATGCGCTATAATATAGAAGTGACACAGTACGAAAGCAAGAACCAAAGACCATCTACTGCAGATAGACCGCCCTTTCTTTGTCCAGGAAATTCAGTTGGTTTGTGTTTCACACCAATAGGCTATGATCGAGGTCAATTGGAAGCGCGAAGCAACATATTTATTTATTTATTTATTTATTTATTTATTTATTTATCTATAGATACTTCGATCTTTTACAAGATCTTAGCAGGGTGGGAACATACCAGTACATTCATACAAACATACAGTTGAAGCAATCATGCTGACGCTTGAATTCAACATGGCAAAAGGACAGAATGCATGAAGAAAGTAGCAAATAAACAATGTGCGGTTGAGTCATGAATGCAGGTGCGCCTGAAAACGGGATATTAAAACGTATGACTCCCACCATATCGCAATGGTGGGACTCAACCTGAAAAACTGTTTTCTCTATGAAAACGCGAATTACCTTTATTAACATTTCCGTGGCAAAAGTTGCTATGCTTCTCTGTTATATCCGCTTTTCTGCGTACTTTTTCATAAAACACATTATTGTGCCAGGAATATCTAAACAGTGGCCACAATAGCGCTTCTGCTAAAGTAACGCTTTTATTTGATAGCCTGTGCGCAGCACCGTTAGCCAAAATAATACTTAAGATCGTACGTTTTAGAGACAGTTCTACAAAAATAGGTCCAAGTTTCCTTTCCGCGACTGTTATTTAGGAAATATTTCCTAAACGCTATTTCTCCGCATTTTTACCTCGGCGCGAAAGATTAGAAAATATAAAAGTATTTTGTGAACCTGCTTTATAATCAAAGAACAATGTTCATACGATGCAAAAACGAAGCGTTTGAAGGAATGCGCGATACGATCGGTTTTTCTGAAATTATTTTATTCGCCGGTAGTTTCCCACCATCGTGAAATTCAAGTGGCCCTCACGGGTTCCACAATTTTTTTTCCGCTATAAATATTTCGAGAAGATACTGTGCAAGTAATTCTTATATACGTGTGCAATATTTTACATTTTTGAAAGAAATTGGTATTGAAATCAAGAATTGGACGGAAACCCGTCTAGTCGGGAATATACACGACAGTTAAAAGCGGACGCCGACCACGAGTCGTCGGCGTCCGCTTTAACTTTTGTCAGAAATTGCTCGAGCGCCACGGTTGGGACAGTTGCCGTAGTTTGAGCCTGCTGCGAACTGATCCCATGCTCTGTCAACCGTGAATGCGGCGGTCAGCGGCTTCTTCTGCGTCAGCGGCTGTGACGTCAGGGGACGGCGCACTGATGCGAAGCCTATGCTGCTCACTTAGACACGCTTTTGTAGAATTTCGTGCAAGACGAAGGAGAATAGTGCAAAACATGCTATCACGACAATACGGGGCCTTCCGAACGTGCATGCGAAGACGGCGAATATGGGCGGAGCTTCCGCTCGCTTACGCAGGCATCCCCAATGTTCAGAATCGTCGCACGCGGCAAGCATATAGGAACCGTACCCGTATACTACTAAGGATGGGACGCAAAATCACACCATCTGTTTTCTTCTCAAATTCCCAAGCTAACGATCAAATCTACTTCCCCGCGTTGCCATGAGCAAGCCTAGCGCATGCCTCGCCGTCCCGTCAGCGTGCCTTGGCGGTGTCTACCATGACTCGCGAGCGACAACGCCTTTTGATTTGTTTGCAAACATGCAGGAATGAAATAGTGACCCGTTTGTTCAAGAGACCTTTGCTGTTATGATAAATGTTATAGGCCTGCGCGGCACACGCATGCAGCACAGTCACAGCGTAAGATGGAGGGACGCCTCCATCAGAGATCAATTTACGACAGCACACACTAGAGGGTCCATACCTTGCGAAGAACGACAATACGCGGCGCACATATCACATGACTGAGCGCATGGGGGACGCTAGGTGGCAGCGTGACGTGCGGACGTGTCTGCATCAGCTCCGCCAACCGAAGTTGATCTAATTGGTTCCAATGTACCCTTCCCTCACAACTTTTATTGGAACGACTCCGAGAAGTTACAAGGAGCAGTTGGATGCCGCATTTATCACAGTAGGTCCACTGAAACTTTTTTGTGGGTCCTTTCTCCGACACCATTGCAAGGGTTAAGCCTATTTTGGCTTAGCACGAGATTGGCTCTGCCGTAGCGGGGGCAGGCGGGAAGGAGCGGCCACTCGCTTGGCCGACACCCAAGAACGTTCTAGGACATTCGCCATACTTTACGAGGCAAGAGCGCGAGAAAATCTCCAAAGAAGATGCCGAGTACTACGGCTGGATTACCACTCGCAGAAAGCGTCGGGAACGAACAAAACCTGCGTCGGGAACGACACGCGCAAGGCAAAGCAAAAAGGCGTCCGCGTTGGGGAAAAACAAGCCGGCCACCAAAGAAAGGTTGCCGTAACCTCCACGCTACCGCGCCTGCCTAAATCCCACTTTCGAGTCGTCGTCTGCCCGGGTGGAGGGCTGGACGTGCGAAAGTGCAGTCTGATCAAAGTCACGAACGCCATTTTAAGGGCGGCGAAGCTGCCCCCGGCGGCAGCCGAGGAGGATAGCGTGTGTGCGAATGCAATGCAGAATACCTTTGTTATAAGCGCACCTTCCGAATCGAATGCCAGTGCATACTCCAAAGTCAGGGAGATTATCTTGGCGGATAAACGGCACCCTATCGCAGCTTACATTACGCCTCCGGGTAATACCTGTAGATGCATGGTCAGAGGCATCGATGCCGATCTGCCCGAAGGTGCACTGCAAAGCCTTTTTGTCACACCCAGAAACCCGATGATGCTCGGAGTCAGCCGCATAAAAGAGTCGACTACCGTGATCATACTGTTCAACGGCACGAAAGTGCCCAACTATGGCCGCTGTGGTCCCAACATGGTACGCACGCACGCTGTACAAGAGACAAATAGACACTTGTCGCAACTGCGGACGAGTCGGTCACAGGCACGACGTTTACCCCAGACCGACCGAAAAGGTGTCTGCAAAATGCGGAACTTTGCAAACCGCAAGCGGACACGAATGCGTGCAACCCAAGTACGCGCTCTGCGGAGACGCTCACCTCAACGGCAACCCGACCTACAAAAGCAGGTATCAAGTTCCTTATTTCGCGAGAAGACGAAGCAGACGAAGGAAACGTGGCAACAAGAAGAAGAACGCAACGGGCTACGCTGGGGGTCGAGGAACTCCAGCTCCCGCCACAACGCCAACTACGGAGGCTCCCAGGAACGCCACCGCGGAACGCTCTAGATTGGAGCAAATGCCGGGTCCGGATCAACTCACAACCCACCTGGGCGGGCAAGGCAGCCAAAACAGGTCACCCGTACAAAAGAAAGTTATTGAGAAGGCATTAACTCTCGTTGGTCAATGTTGAGCTTTTTATTGAGGAATTATTGAGTTTATTGGAGAATTGTTGGGTTGAGTGTTGAGGACTCTTGAATATTGGCCACTGAAATTCAATTGAAACACCATTGGGTACCTAAATGTTGAATAATTGTTAAGTTACCAGTGAAAGTCCATTGTGCTTAGACGGCCCGTTGCGGTCGTTTGGTTGAATGGTTGTTGAGTTACCATTGATTCTCCGTAGAACTGACGTTGTGATTGTTCTGTTGACCTGTTGTTGAATTATTATTGCCACAGCACTGAAAAGCACATTGTGGCACAGTTGAGATGGCATTGAAATTTAAGAAGTCGCCATTGAAATATGATTGACGGTCTCGTTGGGCTAGTGGATTTTTATTCATATATTGAAATTGCTCTGCTGTTCACACTTGCATGCCCCGGTGCCTGCTCATAACTTTCCCAAACACAAACAAAATCAAAGGAGAGACTGATCAACTTGAAGTACCTTTATTTACGCTAAAGATGCGTGCACGTGAAACATTATTACAGTACATAAGGCACCACTACATCGTACTTGGAGACATAGGCTAGTACCTACAGCACTCTAGCAGTGTTAACACATCTGAAAAAACCTATACATATGAATTCAATCAAAACGATCATTGTGGTGTTCACTTTCGACTTAAGTTTATGACTAGAAGGCTAAGCGACTCAAAAGGCAGGGCTTAAGCATACCCTTGTAACAACCAACTTTGAACACATGAACACTTGAAGCTGCTTGGAGGTGAATACAGAAAGTACATCTGAATATGTTTCATTAAAATGTTTCGTACACTAACACATCACAGGAAGAGCTACAGCTGACTGTGAGAAGGCAAAATAACAGACTTGAAACAAATGACTTCGCGTAAATATATACAAGGTTTATCACACGTCTTTCACCGCGATTAAAACAACAGAGATGAGAGCTTGCTAGCGAATCAGCCACATATCAACGGGTCTCTTGCACGACGCCAAGGTGCTTTTGGCGTAGAAAACTTTAGCACCTGGGAATTTGCTGCATGCGTGACCTGTGAGAAGGGAATGTGGACAGAAAATGAGATTACGTGGATTAAGAATCTGCCACACAATGCACATAACTACGCACGAAATAGAAGTACACACTATACTGGCAAGTACAAAAATTTTCGACTCTGTACGAGTGCCGTCGAGAAAAGGAAGAAATGGGTTGCTACGGTAAATGTCAACTAAAACACCCACAGAGATGTTTCACAGCGGGGAAAAACATTCCCGGCTCTCGTAGACCAAAGACCATGCGACAGTGCATAGCCGATGCCAAGCAGATTTGGAATCTTTGGGTATAAGTCCAGCAGAAGGAATGACCTAAAGATACGCCGAGAGCGATGCGAGCGTGAGCGTGCTTGTACGAGTGAGAACATGTACCGCTTCTTTAAAGCTAGCCGCTCCGGCGTGGCTCCGATCATCCCGCGCGATTTGTGTGCAGAACGTCGCGTACACCCCCTTGCGCGTTTTGCGCGGTAGCGTCCGCGCAGTGAGCTAGCGTCATGCACGCGTCATTCTTCACCGCGCAAACGGTACTCGAGTGCGACGCTTAGCTCGAGGCGACAACGCGCCGGCGCTCCTTTCGCTTCTGGAAGCAATGCTCATTCGGTTCGGTCCAACTCAAAGAGGCAGCAGAGAACGGTGGCATGCTTCGGTTATCGCCTATTAAAACTGTACAGTACGCCTTCAACGGCAACCCGCCGCGCTAGATAAAGATGCTTACTGCGGTAGTTTGGGCGGTGATAGGCGATAAGGTGAGCCCGTCGGCGGCTGTGTTTTTTGCCGACATCGTCACCACACCTCTGTTCATTTGCGCTGCGTATCCGTGTACAGTCACCGCGCGGAAGCTGTGACTAATCGGTTGGCCGTTCTCCGCAAATCCCAAAGAGGCGAAATATATTTCGCGGTGCGCCGCATCATTAGCCGCAACCTAAATCGATGCGCACTTAACCGCTACGGCACAAAAGGTCATCACACTAACCGTATGGTATACGATGAGCCACTACGAAAAAAAATAACTGTGATGTTCCACATGCCAAACCAACGATCTGATTATGACGCACGTCGCAGTTGTGGGCTCCGTATTAATTTTGACTTCCTGGAAATTTTTACATGCATACAATGCACAATGCACGAGCGTTTTTGCACTCCGCTCCTTTGGAATGCGGCCGCTGCAGGGATCGTATCCACGACCTCGAGCCCCAAATTGCCACGGCTGCCGCCATAGTTACGAAATGTGTAAGCGTGAAATGCAACACAGCCTTCCGGTACGAGTGTGGTACAAGCGCAGCACAGCTGCACACCTGCTGCACAATTATTTGTCGCGGTTCTCCTAAGCTCGTAGTGCCTGCCTAAATACCTGGAAAGGCAGCGCGCCTCTCACGTATCGGAACGCGGCCTCTTCGCCAACCATTGTATCAAACGAAGTGACGGCGGCAGTGAAAGTTAATATCGCGCGCATTTGCTCCGGGACATGCGGTTCGCCCGAAGAAAGTGAACGGTGTGCTTAACATCTCACGCTCGTCAATTTCAAAATAGAAAAAGAGGCTACGTGCCCAAGAAAACGAGATTACTTACCTATCTTCAGAAGTGCGGCTGCGACTGTTTCGGGGTGCCTTCTCTCCAGCAGGCATCATGACCTCTGCCGCGCAACTCATCAAAACAACCAGGCTTGCACATCAGTAGAAGACTAGTAGCTGGGTGAGCCAACCCCTTCAACGGATCAACGTCCCACTTATCGTCATTAAAGCATTTCACTAAAATGTGCGTCATGATGTCCGAAAAGAAAAAAAAATTGGAGGACGCTTCAGCTTCGCCTTCAAGAGTGGAACGCGACAGCGTTCCCGTCGACCCGCCAAGGGGTGTAAGACAATGGGCTACGGCGCAGCGACTACGCGCCCCGCATCGGACGCGGTGAGCGTCGAGCAACGCAGCGTTCGGCGCGACAACGAAATGTGCGCCTGAGCAAGCGACGCACGCCTGAGCCTTAGAAACAGCTCGTTTCTAAGGCAACACCGCGTTCACTAGAGGCAATTTTGTACCGCTTTGAAGCATCGAACTCGTGGCTCAGTGGTAACGTCTCCGTCTCCCACTCCGGAGATCCTGGTTTGATTCCTACCCAGCCCATCTTGCAAGTTGTTTATTATTCATGAAGTGCCTGCTGGGATTTATCGCTCACGGCCAACGCCGCCGACACCGGCTTTTCTGCGACACGAGCTCCTTAACGCTGTCGCGTTAATACTTTCATCAAGAAGCACGAGGCGTGAACCACCGCACAACTGCAACCGAATAACTGAGTCCGAAAGCCGTTCACAGCTTCACTATCGTATTCAGTTATAAAAACCTTTCAAACACAACATAACGGTACTTAAAAACCGCTAATTAATTAGCAATAATTTTAGATCAACTAACCTTTATAAATTTTTAAGAACAACCTCATTTGTAGCGTAAACAATAAGTACTACGACCAAAAAATGCGACTACGAAACTAGCGGTAACCGTGTGTACTGTTGCAAAAGTGTGCGCAAAACGAAGCTCGGTTGCGCCCGCTTGCGCGCACACATACGCACCCGAACGCTGCCTTGACGTTTGTCGCGCCACCTAGAAATAAAGTTTACTACTAGTTTTACTAATTTTACAAAAATAAAGATTCTAAAATAGTTTGTAATGCCTTTGCAGATGACGAGGTGACAAGTAAGGTGTGATAAGAGTCCATTACCTGTATTTCTTTCATTTCCCTTTGGTGTTCTTCACTGAACATACGAGACCTGCAGGCTTGGGACACGAGACGACGACAGTTCGGCGAGGCTCAAATAAATCGCGTGCTTCTTGCAATGCGAGAGACGGGAGGATCCACAGATACGGCGATTAGCTGTGATACCCTTGCGGCCGTTGCTGAATCTGAAGCTCTTTGAAGTCAATGGTATTAGCGGCTGCGCGCTGCGATCTGAAAGCGCGTTCGTTCTTTGGTCTCTAGTGCCACGCACATTGAATAAAAAAACTATACTTGCTTTGCGGACAGAGGGTACGTCATAGGAAATTCGAAGACCTCACCCGTGTATGTTTGTAGCGTGTGCGCGCTTGCATCATACTGTTCCCACAGTGCGTGCGATGCTGGAAGGTGGCGTCGTCGCCTGTCGGCACCTGTCTTATCGCCGGCCGCGCTGCCGCCTTGTCTACTTTTGGGGAACTCCACATGCGCATAGTCACCGTCTTTGCAAGTGAATTTCGCATTATTCTGCTCCCCGAAACGTGTTCATTTCGGATCGTACCAATGGGTATGTCATCTAGTGTATGTTAAAACGACGATGGCATTTGTACAGCGGCGAAGAATTAAATCGTTATGAACTTTGGCGGTCATGAATCTAGTCTAACGTTGCAGTTTTTACGTAGCGAAAATGGCTACGAAAGTGGGGCGGCCCCGGAGATAGGCGCTTCAAAGCGCCAGCTGTAGCGACAGCACCAGGAAGTGGCGCGCGGCGCACGCGCCAAGCATTTCAGAGCTTACTCGCTTTCGAATGAGAGGAGTATGCACGCGCTCGTTGCCTATTGGTTAGAGTACCGGGCTCGACGGCCGACCTTCGATACCACCCTATCGGTCACACATTATTTTCTTTTAATGAAAGCGAGGCGGAAGAAGAACATACCTGCCGCAAAGTGACAGGAATGAGGTTGGAACGCATCGCAATAAATGTTTGGAATGTCTTCATATGCGAGTCCTAATAATATTATACTGGACTCAACTGCTACACAACAAAAAAACAACTAGAAAAATCAACACAAATTACCCAATAAATTGTTTATTGAGAACACTCAACGGTAATATTGTTGTGCAAGGGTTGAGTGAACTCAATTGCTCTTGAAAATTGGTTGAAGTCCGTTGTTTCAACAATTCCCCAACAATATATCAATGGTTAATCAACAGTCATTTTTGTACGGGCAGACCCGTGCCCCCGCCCAACAAGGGCAACTCCAAGAGCAAACGCTAGGCAAAATTCAATCACTCGAGCGCGAAAACGCGTCTCGTAGAAAGGAACTATCAGGAATTAAATCATTATTGCAGGAAATGCAGTAGAGAGAACGCGCGATCGGCGGCCAGGCTGCCGCAGCAGCCGCCTCTCTCAACAGAGGCGCTAAACGCAGGGCGAGCCCCGAGCCCGTGGACGAGGAGACACTTAACGTCTCGGGAATCAAGCAACTGCTTGACCAGCTAAGTTCGGACATAGTTGCCGAAATTAGCCCCATCAAGGTCCAACTGAACGAGCACACAGCGAGGATCCAAATTTTAGGATCCGACCGACAGCGTGCGCTGCTCGGTGCGCCCCCACTACGTAACTAAGATGGCTAACGCAAGCAATCTATAGTTATCTGGCAATGAAATTGCGCCAGTTTCCGCTTAAAAAGAAGGCAGTCTTGCAACAACTACTTAGCTCTGCTAACAAAAGGCCGTCAGTAATCCTCCTCCAGGAAACACTCACCGATGTGATCTCTCTTCGCGACTACCACGCAGAAGCGCACTTTCCAGAGGGCAAAAGAGGAGTAACGACACTCGTCTCAAAGAGTCTCGCCTATTTACGTCACGACGTTAGGCCGAACTCAAAAGTCGGACACATCATGACTGAGCTCATCCAAAACCCTAAACTCAACCAATCCGTTTTCATTCTTAACGTGTACAGCTCGCCAGCCGACAGAAGGGAGGCGTTTAACGCTCTCTTCCAGAAGGCATGTCAAATTGCAGGCGATCATCCGCTTATCATAGCAGGGGAATTTAACGCACAACACCAAGATTGGGGTTACATCGAAGATACGGCCGAGGGCAAGGCCCTCGCGGCACAAATAGCAGCCTGCGGTCTCACCATGCTCACCGATGTAAAATACTCCACCAAAATTGGCAACTCGGCCAGCAGGGATACCACGCCAGACCTGGCCATGCTTAGGAATGCGGAGGAACTGGTATGGACCAATTTACAAGAGAATCTCAGCAGTGATCACTACATCAGCAGCCTTGCGATAAGAGTCTCATCACCGCCTCTCAGAAAATTCAGAGTAACGGATTGGGACCTGTTTAGAGCTGTCAGAATGAAGGACGAGACTAAATACCGCCCGTTAGAGGAATTATTCGCTCGCCTCAGAGAAGACGTTGCCGCTTCCACAAAGGAAGTAGAGACGGACAAAGAGGTAGAGCGCGTGGACAGCAGATTAGCACACCTGCTAGAAGCCAAAAACGCGCTACAGGCACAATGGAAAACGCAAAAGTTAAATAGACGCCTACGCAAAAAGATTGCACAACTTAATAAGCAAATAGAAAACCATAGCCAAACCCTCGCTCGGGAGCAATGGGACGAAGTATACAATGCCGTCGACGGGCAAATGAGGAGCGGACCAAACTGGAACATCCTCAAGCATCTGCTTGGGGACAAACAATCCAAAGCCAATCCGTGGCTTTGGATAGTTTGTCCAAACTCAAAACACTCTGGCATGACCGAGAAACAAACGACAAACGAGCTGACCTCGAGATACCACAGCATCGAATCTGGCTCAAACAATGATTACCGCTCTGCGACGCACGAGAACGGAACGGACCCTCTGGGTTCCCCCTTCACGTACGCGGAGGTTAGAGAAGTGTTATACGAACTCAATTGCAGATCCACACTGTGTCCCGATGGGATCACCAACAAACTCTTAAAGAATTTGGATGACGGAGCCATCGAGCTCCTCACGAATAAAATCAACGAGGCTTGGGAGACAGTGGAGGTACCACTGGAGTGGCGTAACGCGACCGTAATCCTCATCCCGAAGCCAGGGAAACTCTTAGAGCTCGGTTCGCTCCGGTGGATTTCACTCACTTCCTGTGTGGGGAAGGTCGCCGAGCACGTCATTCTCAATAGGCCCACTAAATTCACGGAGGAAAAGAATCTCCTTCCGTTTAATCAAATTGGATTCACACCATTCATGTCCACACAGGACGTAATGCTGCTTCTAAAGCAGAAGATTATTGACAAGGCCTCCAGAGACGCCAGAGCCATTCTGGCACCGGATCTAGAAGAGGCCTTCGACAAGGTAACGCACTCGCACATACCCTAATCGGTTAAACAAGCGGGTCTGGGAGAAAATTGCTACAAGTACGTCAGCTCCTTTCTAAAGGATAGAAAAGCCACCATTCGCCTAGGAGCTCTAGGCTCGAGAACATTCGATCTCCGACCAAGAAGGACCCCGCAAGGGGCAGTCCTCTGCCCCTTTTTATTCAACTTATCCATGAGAGCTCTCTCCCAAAAGCTGGCGTAGATTAAAGGTGTCGGTCACGCCTTCTACGCCGACGATATCACAGTCTGGTGCGAGGCAGGCAGCGACGGGCACATCGAAGAGAAAATTACCAACAAGGATCACAGTCGTTCAGGATTTTCTCACGAAGGCAGGACTGTGCTTGTCGGCTAAGAAATCAGAACTGCTACTATACCGACCCACAATCGGTGGAAAGAAAGGGACAGCTGCCGATATCTCTATCACCAACGAGACCGGATCCACCATCCCGGTAGTACACAGAATCAGAATGCTGGGCATATTCCTGGAGGAGGACGGCAGTAGTGACTACACCTTAGAGCGCATCGCAACCAAAGCCGATTCCATTACAAATTTAATCACGAGGGTGGCCAACAAAAAAGGGGGGCTATCGGAGGATAATCTTCGGCGAGTCTTCCAAGCCACATTAACTACATAGCCCTGGCCCACAAATGGAGCAGAAGGGACGCGGCTAGAGTAGAAACAATCATTCGCAAGAGCATAAAAAAGGCACTGGGTCTCCCACAGAGCACCAGTACCGAAAGACTGTTGGAGCTAGGCGTCCACAACACTTTTGAAGAGATAGTCGAGGTGCAACAGATGGCACAAGTTGCAAGACTGGCTTCCACGGAAGCCGGCAGACAACTACTAGCGCATGTCGGTCAAGGTTCGAGCATCACCAAACAGAGGGAGTGCGCGCTCCCCGTCAAAGTCAGAGAAATGTATTGGGTATCCCAGATACCTAGAAATATGCACCCTGAGCACAATTACCGCAGACGTAAAGCCAGGGCCAGGGCCCTCCATAGCCTGGCGGCTAAGATTGAGGACAACGTCGCCTTCATCGACGCTGTGCATTACGCAGCTTCCAATCATTTTTTTTCGGTGGCTACCTCGCTACGGGGAGAGCTGCTGACGTCGCTTACGCATCAAAACCTGAACGCCGACAAAGCCGAACAGGTGGCTGTAGCCATCGCCATGGCGACTACGAGCGATTCCACTATCTTCACAGACTCGCGAGCTGTCATTAGAGCATTCATGAAAGGCTCGGTATGCAAGGAAGCCGCTCGCGTTCTCTCTGCAGCATCCTGGACAAGCCAAAAGCACATAATCTGGTTGCCCGGTCACATGGGTGGCGATGCTCATGAAGCCGTCCCTAACGCCAACGAACTTGCTTACTCCCAGGCGCGAGATCTCACCCGCCGCGCCGAAGGTGGGCAATCGGAGGCCGGGGGATGGCAGTGGCACAGGGACCCTCTCCTTACTTTTAACGACGTCTGCAAGCACTATCAACTAGGGTGTCGGAACTTTCCACTTCCACACCCACACCTAAACAGACCACAGGCAATCACCCTGCGAATGCTGCAGTTGGAGACGTATCCGTCTTGTTGCGTTTCGCCTGCGACACGCGGTTTTGCCGGCGCGACTGCGGCGGGGCGGCAGACATTTTGGCCCGTTCGGCGTCGCCGCAACGCTCCCCGCCAGGCGTTTCCAGGCGTTTCCAGGCGCGACTGCGGCGGGGCGGCAGACATTTTGGCCCGTTCGGCGTCGCCGCAACGCTCCCCGCCAGGCGTTTCCAGGCGTTTCCAGGCATGTTCCGATGCCACGTGTCTTCATGTGCGTGTGTGAGTGTATGTGCCATTGTGCCCGAACGGCGGCGATGCGACAGCAGGGGGTCACCCTCTCCTTCCAGTCATTGTGCCCGACCAGAGGCGCTACGAGAGCCGAAGTTACCTTCTACTCCCAGTCTTTGTGCCCGACCGGCGGCGCTACGACAGTGTGCGTCACCATTAGCCCATTGTACAATCACGTGCTCGTCTACTGAGGGGTTCCTTCTTGCCCTCAACTGCGAGAGTATAAAAACAGCTGCCCCCGGACGCCAAAAAGGGAGGGCTCCGATTTCTTCTGTTGAGTAAAGTGCTCTCCCGTCTCTCTACTTCGGTCAACCTGACCGCCAACTCTTTGCGATGTTAAAATAAACAAGTTGTTTTGTTGTTACCAGTCGACTCATGCTTTGCCGGGACCTTCGGATGCTTCCAGTTCTACCCCAGGCCGCCAGGCCAACGCTACCCTTGGGGCTTGCGACCCAGGTACAACCACGGGCGTCAGCGCCGAGTTCCCAACAACCGATGCTATCGGTGGGATCCAAACATCTGGTTGGCAGCGGTGAGATCGCCTCCGACTCCAAACAACTGTCTGCCAGCGGTGAGATCGCGACAACGGAGGCCAGCAGCGAAGAGATGCAGTTGACTGTATGCTGAGCAGCTCAACGACGATCCGGGAGCAGTGCAGCGAGCCCTGTGTGATGACTGGTTGCCTGCAGCGGAACGACTGCGCTGGACTCTTGGCTGCGAGGTTTGGTGAGTGCGGGACTTTCTTCTTCTGAGCTTTGCCAGGCTTTTGTTAGTGCTAGAAACAGAGCTGGTAATTGTGGTTGTCGTTGCTGCCGGGTTAGTTTGCGGCAAGACAATAGTAAGCAGTAGAGAAAGCAGCATTCAGAGCAGCCATGGATTTGAAGTCGTTGCGCAAACCGAAATTGTTGGAGCTTGCAAGAGAGTTGGGTCTGGATGTCTCAGACAAACTAAGAAAACCTGAACTGCTAAAGGCTATTCTTGAGTTAGAGGCTGAGGATGACGAGCTGTCGGAATGCCTTGAGACCATTGAGGAGAGGGAGACTGCAAAAAGACAGGAGCGCGAACTTAAAGAGCAAAAAGAAAAAGAAGAGCGTGAACGTAAAGAACAGAAAGAAAAAGAAGAGCGTGAACGTAAAGAACAGAAAGAGCGAGAGCAACAAGAGCGTGACCGTCAACACGCTTTGGAAATGAAGCGTCTTGAGGTAGAGATGGAACGCGCTCGTAATGGAAGTCAGGCACACGGTGCAGGAGAACGCGTATTGTTCAAAATGACTGACCTGATGCGGCCGTTTAAGCTTGGAGAGGACATTGGTTTGTTCCTGGTTAACTTTGAGCGAACGTGCGAGAAGCAGGGGTTCTCTCGGGAAACGTGGCCACAGCGCTTGCTCACTTTGTTACCCGGCGAGGCGGCCGACGTAGTCGCTCGCTTGGATAGAGAGGAGGCAGAGGATTTCGACACAGTGAAATCGAGTCTTCTAAAAAAGTACCGGCTGTCTGCGGACGCGTTCCGTCGGAAGTTTCGGGAAAATGAGAAAGGCAAAAGTGAGTCATATACAGAGTTTGCGTATAGGCTTATGTCGAACATGCAGGAGTGGCTCAAAGAAGAGAAAGCGTTTGGTGACCACGATAAAGTTCTGCAGTGCTTCGGGCTAGAACAGTTTTATAGTCGGTTACCGGAGAACGTGCGATACTGGGTCTTGGATAGGCCAGACGTTTGTACGGTGGCTAAAGCCGCTGAGCTAGCCGAGGAGTTTGTGACGCGTCGGGCTCGCGGAGCTAAGGACGGTCAAGAGGGTGAATTTCGCTCGAAGTTTGAGAGGCCGAAGTTCACGCCCATGAGATTAAAGGGGGACACGCGTAGTGAGGATGCGAGTGAAAGCAGTCCGACCAAACGTAAAGAGACGGCGGCAGCCAAACGCAGAAAGCGGTTCGAGATGAGGAAAGCGCGCTTGTGTTATACGTGCCAGAAGCCGGGTCACTTTTCGGCGCAGTGTCCGGAAACAACACCAAAAGTTGTGTTTTTTTCAATAGGCAGCACTGACGAGAACATGAAGCTTCTCGAGCCTTACATGCGAGACCTCCTCGTGAACGGGAAAGAGTGCCGAGTGCTTCGCGATTCCGCAGCTAAGATGGATGTAGTTCACCCGTCTTACGTAGAACCCCATATGTTCACGGGCGAGTGCGCGTGGATCAAGCAAGCCGTGGAAGCTCATAGCGTGTGTCTGCCAGTAGCAAAGGTGCTTATTGAAGGACCTTTCGGAGCGCTTGAGACGGAGGCGGCAGTGTCATCTATGCTGCCCCCACAGTACCCGTACCTATTTTCAAACAGGTCCGATCACCTCGTGCGCGAGAAGGGGCTTTTGTTTGGTGAAGCTAGTGTTCAGGCCTTAACCAGATCGAAGGTTCGGGAGCTCGCTGCAAAGGCGGTAGTTGCGGGGCCGACGTTATCAAACAACGAAAAAGGGTCAGAGGCGCAGCAAGCTGATATTCAGAGCACGCCCGAACTGAATAAACTTGAGTCTGTAACGTTAAAGGCGCCAGATACCGGAGAGGAAAATCCCGATGCGGGAAAGTTAGAAGAGCTATCTACTGATTTGCTCATCGCGCCTACGTCAGACGGACTTAATAGGTTGCTAAAAGTCAGCCGGTCGGCTTTGATAGCCGAGCAAAAAAAGGATGGCAGCCTGGAAAACGTGCGCTGCAATGTCAAAGAAGGTATCGCCAGGAAAACTGCGCGTTTTGTGGAAAGAGGTGGAGTCCTGTACCGGAAGTATCTAGACCGCCGAGGAGTGGAGTTCGATCAGCTGATCGTGCCTCAATGCTATCGTCAGGATCTGTTGCGCTTGTCACACGGGGGTTCGTGGTCCGGACACCTAGGAGTTAAGAAAACTAAGGACCGTCTCTTGCAAGAGTACTATTGGCCAGGGTGTTTTCGGGACGCAGACCACTTCGTGAGGTCATGTGACACCTGTCAGCGGGTGGGCAAACCAGGGGACAAATCGAGGGCGCCGTTGAAATTGGTACCTATCATTACGGAGCCTTTTAGACGGCTCGTTATTGATACAGTGGGACCTCTGCCGGTAACAGCCACGGGGTACAGACACATTTTGACTGTGATCTGCCCAGCGACAAAGTTCCCTGAAGCAGTGCCGCTCAAAGAACTCAGCTCAGTTGAGATAGTCAATGCACTACTGTCCATATTTGCGCGAGTTGGTTTTCCTGCGGAAATCCAATCAGATCAGGGCACAGTGTTTACTAGCGCTTTGACGACAACTTTTCTCGAAAGGTGTGGGGTAAAGCTGCTACACAGCTCAGTGTACCACCCACAGTCGAATTCCGTTGAGAAGCTCCACTCCGTCATGAAGCGCGTGTTGAGAGCGTTGTGTTTTGAACATCGAACTGACTGGGAGCTGTGTCTGCCTGGGGTGATGTTTGCTTTAAGGACCGCGCCGCATGCGGCTACGGGGTTTTCGCCAGCTGAGCTGGTGTACGGTCGCTCGCTTCGGTCTCCGCTTCGCATGCTTCGAGAATCATGGGAAGGCAGGGGCGACGACCCAGTCGTGGTGGAGTACGTACTTAAGCTCCTCGAACGCTTAAGAAGGGCACAGGAGTTGTCAGGTGAAGCAATGACAAAGGCCCAGCAGAGGGCCAAGGTTTATTATGATCGGACAGCCAGGGCCCGTCGTTTTGAGGTGGGCGATGAGGTCATGATATTGCGCACATCGCTAAACAACAAACTAGACGTGCAGTGGGAGGGCCCAGCACGAATTGTTCAGAAACTGTCGGACGTTAACTACGTGGTAAGTCTGCCAGGAAAGCGGAAAGCACAGCAAGTTTACCACTGTAATCTGCTCAAACCTTATAGACAAAGGGAAGCAGTGGTGTGCATGATGGTAAACGTTCCTGAAGAGCTTCCGGTCGAGCTTCCGGGACTAGGCTCAGTGACGAACAGGGAAGACACCGGTCAAGTCATTAGTGACCTTATCAGTAAAGCACCGCTGTTGCCCGAGCAGAAAACCGAACTACACCAGCTATTACAAGAGTTTCAAGGTCTGTTCTCTGAGAGGCCTGGTAGGACTTCTGTCCTTACTCATGACATAGAACTTACCTCCCCAGACCAGTACGATCCAAGGCGTATCGGGTGTCACCCCGCCAGAGCGATATTATGGAGGCTGAGGTAAAGAAAATGCTACAGCTCGGTGTTATTGAGGCAGGTGAGAGTGATTATACCTCCCCTTTGATTTTAGTTGAGGTACCGGGCAAGAAACCTCGTCCTTGCGTCGACTACCGCAGGCTTAATTCCATCACTAAGGATGAAATTTATCCGATCCCTAACATCGAGGAGCGCCTTGAGAAAGTTAGTAGCGCTCAGTTTATTTCCACCCTAGATCTTGTCAGGGGTTATTGGCAGGTTCCACTTACAGAAGAGGCTAGTAGGTATGCGGCGTTCATTTCACCAATGGGAACATTCCGTCCTAAAGTGTTGAGTTTTGGTTTGAAGAACGCGCCATACTGTTTTTCAAGCCTCATGGATAAAGTGTTGCGGGGACAGCAAGAATTCGCTTTACCGTATCTAGACGACGTAGCGATATTCTCCGCATCCTGGTCTGAGCATATGGCACACTTGCGGGCAGTGCTAACCCGCCTGCGCGAAGCGGGCTTGACAGTAAAGGCTCCTAAGTGCCAGTTAGCACAGGCCGAGGTTGTCTACCTCGGTCACGTGATTGGTCAGGGTCGTCGCCGCCCCTCTGAAATAAAAGTGGCCGCTGTGCGAGACTTTCCGCAACCGCGCACAAAGACCGATATTCGGTCGTTCTTAGGTGTCGCCGGCTACTATCAGAGGTACATCCCCAGGTACTCTGATATCGCGGCTCCCCTGACGGATGCTCTAAGAAAGTCAGAGCCTCAAACAGTCGTCTGGGACGAGACAAAGGAAAGAGCTTTTAGCGCCCTAAACAGTGCCCTAACAAACCAGCCTGTGCTACGATCGCCAGACTATACAAAAGGGTTCATTGTTCAGTGCGATGCTAGTGAGCGAGGCATGGGCGTTGTACTGTGCCAACGGGAAAAGGGAGAAGAACACCCCGTCCTGTATGCTAGTCGTAAGCTGACCAGTCGTGAGCAGGCGTATAGCGCCACCGAGAAAGAGTGTGCATGTCTCGTGTGGGCCGTTCAGAAATTGTCATGCTATCTAGCCGGCTCGAGGTTTATCATTGAGACGGATCACTGCCCTCTCCAATGGCTGCAGACCATCTCTCCCAAAAATGGCCGCCTCCTGCGCTGGAGCCTCGCTTTACAACAATATTCCTTTGAGGTGCGTTACAAAAAGGGGAGTCTCAACGGTAACGCCGATGGCTTAAGTCGAAGCCCCTAACGTAGGAATCAGCCTCAAAATTGTTGGTTACTGATGTTTTTCTTCCTGAGGCAGGATTTTTTTTAACATATTGCTTTTGTTTAGTGTTTCAAAGTGATGATATGCTTTCTAGTGCAATTTTCCAATTTGTGGACGCGTTCTGAGTGATGCTAGACTACTGTAAGGAACTAGGCAGTGGTATAAAAAGGGGAAAGAGCCTGGCAGGGCTTAGTGAGGGTTGTGCCGTGCTTGCTGACTGAGCGGTTGAGTTTCAGCGTAGTTCTAACGCTTGCCGGGAACGAGAACAAAAATGTGAACTCTCCCGAAGTCACTTTGCAGTGTCCCGTGCGAACCTGAACGAGAGAACGAGGCCTTCTCTGTGCGCTGCGCTCAAGAAACGTCGAGGGACGCCCGACTTCGGTTATGAGCATCATCGAGCGACATCCCTCCGGACAGCGGATGCAGTCCCCTGTCCATCGGGATCTCCTTCCCCCGGCGGGGCGGTCTGTTGCGTTTCGCCTGCGACACGCGGTTTTGCCGGCGCGACTGCGGCGGGGCGGCAGACATTTTGGCCCGTTCGGCGTCGCCGCAACGCTCCCCGCCAGGCGTTTCCAGGCGTTTCCAGGCGCGACTGCGGCGGGGCGGCAGACATTTTGGCCCGTTCGGCGTCGCCGCAACGCTCCCCGCCAGGCGTTTCCAGGCGTTTCCAGGCATGTTCCGATGCCACGTGTCTTCATGTGCGTGTGTGAGTGTATGTGCCATTGTGCCCGAACGGCGGCGATGCGACAGCAGGGGGTCACCCTCTCCTTCCAGTCATTGTGCCCGACCAGAGGCGCTACGAGAGCCGAAGTTACCTTCTACTCCCAGTCTTTGTGCCCGACCGGCGGCGCTACGACAGTGTGCGTCACCATTAGCCCATTGTACAATCACGTGCTCGTCTATTGAGGGGTTCCTTCTTGCCCTCAACTGCGAGAGTATAAAAACAGCTGCCCCCGGACGCCAAAAAGGAGGGTTCCGATTTCTTCTGTTGAGTAAAGTGCTCTCCCGTCTCTCTACTTCGATCAACCTGACCGCCAACTCTTTGCGATGTTAAAATAAACAAGTTGTTTTGTTGTTACCAGTCGACTCATGCTTTGCCGGGACCTTCGGATGCTTCCAGTTGTACCCCAGGCCGCCAGGCCAACGCTACCCTTGGGGCTTGCGACCCAGGTACAACCACTGGCGTCAGCGCCGAGTTCCCAACAACCGATGCCATCGGTGGGATCCAAACAGTCTCCATTTATTGGCTCAAAATTCCTATAGGCGGCATCAACCCGGGCTTTCCGCGCTATGGACATTCCAGATGCACTTTTAAGTACATGCTCTGGCAGTGCCTCGACTTGCGCGATGGCTCAGAGTCTCCCTCTTCGGAGGAAGAGTGGCTCCGGCTCGTCACTAGCTCCGCCAAGGAAGAGCAAGTGAGTAAGGGCTGTCCAGAGAGCCCGCGATGTCACCGAGAGTCTCAACCTCCAGGCTCAGTCGTGGGTGCGGCCCGCAGACACTGCCTCCTAACGTGGATACTCATCGTCTTCTCAGGACCAAAATAAAATTCCTCTGTCTTTCTGTCTGTCTGTCTGTCTGTCTGTCTGTCTGTCTGTCTGTCTGTCTGTCTGTCTGTCTGTCTGTCTGTCTGTCTGTCTGTCACACCCCTTGAGACGTGATGCGATATGATGGTGTTGATGATGGTGCTCATCATCAATTATTTGCATCCTCTTTTAAACGAGGCGGTGAAAAATAGTGACTTAGCCTGCTTGAGTTGACCAGGTCCTGCTACATGTAACATGCATTTGCTACATGCAACTGCTACATGCAAGTGTTATATGTCGGGACAGTTGGTATAATACAACACAACTGCAATGGAAAACTTGCACGTATCGACCCTACGCGGCGCCGATGTCAAGTTGTGACAAGTGGCGCGATATTGACACGTGTACTTCTTTATCTTCTCCTGGTGACCTCTTTTCACCGCCTAAGAAATGTTATCACACAGCGCAGGACGCACCTGCATGTATCGGAAGTTTCTCGAATGTTATCGATGGTTCTATCCGCTGTTTGTTGTCTCCGAACGTTGTGCAATCTGATTGCATGTATGCGCGACGCGAATGGTGTAGAACTTTCTGGAAGACACGCGTGCACCAGCGATTACTCTGGAACCTTCGACGGCTGGTCTATAAAAGTCGACGCACTTGACACGCTGAGCAGATTTTCGACGATTACCGACTATGGTCGCCGCTGTCGCCGTTCGTTGAGTGTTGCCTGTTTTTGAGGGCACAAGTTCGTCCAATAAAACACAAGTTGCGTCATCCCCAGTTTTGCTGCATTCCTCACCTTCAAAACCCGCCTTGGTTGCTTAGTAGTATGCTATTAAGCTGCTAAGCACGAGGTCACGGTATCGAATCCCGGCGGGGGCGAAAACGTCCCATGTACTTAGATATAAAAGCACGTTAAAGAACCCCAGGTGGTCCAAAATTCTGGAGTCCCCCACCACGGCATGCCTCATAATCAGATCGTGGTTTTGGCACGTCAAACTCCATATTTTTTTCACCGTCACTACTACGTGACAATATGATGCTGCTGCTGCACTGATTTATTGGCCTCCCCTTTCATAATGTGTGGTGACACTCACCTATCCTGCTTGATTTATTCCGGTAGAATATACATTATTTTAATTCCAGCATTCTTATGCACCTCCCTAATCTTATTTTTCCTCCTGGAACCTTCTCTACCTGTCTTGTACCGCTACCTATGAACTGTTACATGGTGTTCCAAATGGTGTAATAACATGCAACTGCAGTGCAAAGTGCGCACATACCGATGCAAGGCGGCACGCATCTTACATCGCGTGACAAGTGGCACGATACGTTGCTAATGACGATGATGATTTATTGACATCCAATTTGAAACGACGCAGTGAGAAACAGCTACCTGGCGTTCTTAATTTATTCAGGTATACCATACAGGTTTTTCATTCTATGATTTCTACACGTCTCCTTAATCCTTTTTTATTTCCTCAAGACTGGTCTATCTTTGTTGTGTCGCTATCTATGCAACTGCTGCATGGCGTGCCACCAGGTGTAATATTATGTAACTTCAATGCAAAGTGGGCGCGCATCAACGCTACGCGGTGCGCATCTCACATCGCGTGAAAAAGGGCATGATACGATGGTAATAATGATTATGATGATTTATTGGCATCCCCTTTGAAATGGGGCGGTGACAAATAGTCACCTATTTATAATACTATGATTTAACGAGGTATACTGCACATGTTTCTCGTTCTACCATTTTTGTATGCGTCTCATTAACATTGCTACATGCATATTGCATGCTGGTTTTGGACGAAAAAGACGAACTGCTTCTAGGCCTCGACTGTCGGCTCAAATGACCAGCGCTGCGTTTATTTTTTGTAAATATACTTTGTAAATATTCTTCAATGTTTCGCCCCTCGTTCGCGTAACATTTTGGTGGAGGCTGGCGATCCCCATCTTCGCCATGGAGCTCCGCAGCGGCCGCACCGGGCAGTTTTCCACAATGGCTCCCGGTGACGACAGCTTGTCTGCACCTGCGACTACGTCAACAACGTACGTCGCAGTTACCCATCCCCGCAATCCTGGCACATTCTCCAGCCAAGGGAATGTTGACGTCGTGGACTGGCTCAGCATGTCACTCCATGAGCTGACAGCTGTGCCTCGTAGCTACCTGTATTCTCCCAGATTGCTCAACCCTGCTGAGTGAAGAAACTCTAGACGAAAAGCCAATCTACTTACGTTGCCACCGATTTAGCCACGTAGTTCGTCACTACCGCATCTCTTGGTCGTCGCCGCATTGTAACTACTTGTCCGCTTCTCCTCGCCCATATGCCGATCCTCGCCGCTATTCGCCTCGTCGTTTGTCTCTACATCACACGTTCCTCTAGGTCACACTCGTTTCTTTCGCTCGCCGTCACCTCAGCGTCGTCGGTCCTCGTCGCCCCGGCCCCGCCGCTATCTCTCGCCTACGAGCTAGGGACCCTCCCCGGACGGAAACGACACCATGCAGCTCCTGGAGTAGCAGTGCTACAATATTTTCACCATGCCGATATCCTCCACTGACGCTGCCAACAAACCAGAACTTAGCTGATGTTCACGTCGATGGTGTCCCTTCGATCGGCGATAATTGATGCTGGATCCCAGGTGCCCATAATGAGTACTGACCTTCATCGTCGACTGAAGAAGATCCGCGTCGCCAATGGCAGCAGTGTTGCCGCCACTGGAAAGTGTACTGCCCGTATAAGCATCGCCGGCCGCCACCTTCCAGTTCTTTTTACAGTGCTGATCAATCGTCCCCGTGACCCCATCCTTGGACTTGACTTTCTTACAGTGCATTCCGCTCTGATGGACTGTCTGCCGGCACCCTTTGCCTTGAACTTCCTCTTCCTAGGCATACTCGTGTCGAACTCCCGAACAACTTTAGTACGGCTGTTTTTGTCCGCCTGCCGCTTAAAGTCATACTTCCGTCAATTTGCTGTAACCTTTTCCTGCGCCCGATGGTGATTACATCGCCACACCCTTTCCTGATATCCTTCTTATGCGCAATAGCACTGTTCCCCACCCCCTGTTAACCGTTGCGGACAAGCCGACATGCCTCACTGTCTATAATTTTGGCCTGACAAAGCATGTTCTACCCCAAGGTATATCGGTTGTCACGCTGCATGCTGCGGCAGATGACCGCGTCCCGAATTTTTCAGTAGATGTCTGCTCCGAGTCTGCAGCTTGTTCAAAGCATGCAATTGGCCTCAACGCCACACTTAGTCCAGCAGTTGCTGCGCACTTACTGCCTGAACAAGCAGCAGCTCAATGCCGTCTTTTAGTTTCCTACCGCGACAGTTCGACCTCAACAATCGACAATTGGGTCAGGCTTTACTTGTTAAACATCACATAAATACTGGTGCTGCTACTCCCATTCCTCGCCGACCATATTGTGTTTCTGCATCAGGGCGTAAAGCTATTCAAGGTGAAATGAACAAGGTGCTTGCCAAAGACGTTGTTACACCCTCGTCGAGCCCTTGGTGGTCGTGCCGTTGTGCTTCTTAAAAATAAAGATTCTTCGCGGAGTTTTTCCCCAGATCATCACCATCTAAACTGAATTACCAAAAGGGTCGTCTACCTCTTGCCTCGCATTGACAACGCCCTCGACTGTGTCCACGGTGCCATCCACTTTTCATCAATAGACGTTCCGTCGTGTTATGAGTAGATTTCGGTGTAGAAGAGCACGTTCGTCAGCCCCGATGGCCTATATCAATTAAGAGTTATGCTATTCGCTCTATGCAACGCCCCAGCAACGTTCGAAAGAATGATGGACTCCTTGCTTCAAGGGTTTGAATGGGCAATTTGCCTTTGCTACCTAGACGGCCTTCTCCTATTTTCCCCTTCATTTGAGACACACCTCGAGAGCTTATCAGCTATTTTTCAAGTCTTCCGCAAGGCTGGGCTCCAATTGAATTCATCGATGTGTCACTTCGGTTGCCGCCACATTACAGTGCTGGAGTACCTCGTCGACACTTCCGGTATGCAACCAGACCGGGAAAAAATTTGTGCTGTCACGTCTTTTCCTTTACCTCAGTCTGTCAAATACGTCCCAATTTCGTAAGAGTGTGCTCCTACTTCCAACGGTGTGTGAAAGATTTTCCAGAAAGATAAGCCGCTTACGTGGGGACCCGCTCGAGCGGCCGCTTTTACCCACCTCAACTCTATTCTCACCACGCCACCTGTACTGGCCCACTTTGACCCCACCTCTTCTACATTCATGCCAGTGGTCACGGGATCAGAGCCGTCTTAACTCTACACCAACCTGAACAAGTTCGTGTTATCCCCTTGTTATGATCAACCTATCCGGTGTAAGAGGCATTCAGGCGTACGTTTCTATGACAAGATGATCTGCCTCATCCAAGAAAAGGCTGTTACGCGTCACCCCTTTTATTCCCCGACCGGACCCAAAGGGAATGACGAAAGGGAGAAAACCCGAAGGGCAGGAGGTCATCGACGGCTGAACATAGTTCCACAGGCTCCCCAAAACAGCGATGATCACCAGACTGCAAGGAGTAATTAAGGCAGTCTTGGGCCCCGTATGAGTGGTCTGTCAAGTGTGAGAAGCGTTTAAGTGGGCGTCCCCATGTCGTCGTAATTGCCCTCTTCACCAAAACGGCGTCACCCCTTTTATTTCCCGAGCTGACACAAGGGGAAGGACGAATGAAAGAAAACTCAAACGGCAGGAGGTCGTCGACGGCAGAACTTACTTTCACAGGCTCCTCAAGACAGCAACGTCGGCCTCCTGACCATCATGAAGTGAGGAATTATTGGTGCAAGGGTCCTTCCTGGGGCAGAGCATCTACGACAGAGGGCCTCCTAGTTGTGACACGTTGGCGACAGCTTCATCAGGTACACGATTAGCTCGTAGAGGAGGTGAGCTCCGCGAGCCGCTCATAGGGGACAGCACCCGAGCCGCACGTTGACGACCAGTGAGGGGCGATGTAGGAGGTGAACGATTCGGCGTCTTTATTGGCCAGTGGATTCCCTCAGCGAAGGAAAGAAGGGTTACTTAAGGCCGTCCTGTCCCCCGTGTTAGATCGTAACGGCTCGACACTCAGATGAGTCACAACCATGTATCAATGAAGTGAATACAATCTTTTATACTCTTTTTCATCACCACGATGCCGGATTCGTCGTCGTTTCCTGATCCTTGCGGTGAAGACCCGCCTCACCTGGTCGGGATAGTATGAATTGGTTGGCAGCGATGGAATACCCCACGCTTCGTCCTGGCTTCAGCAGAAGGGTGAGCGCTTGACTTTCTTTGAGAATTCCCCAAGTTTTAACTCGTGTGTACTCTAAAACAGCATATTATTTTCTGTACATACAGACTCCTGTTGAAAGCTTCCTCACGTGACACCAGAGTAAGAAAGTCCTGTTTCGGGATCGACCATGAATTTAAGCAAATGGAGAAAGTCAGAGCTGTTATTAAGTTGTGTTGAGCTGGGAAATGAGGTCACGAAAAGTAATAAAAAGCCGCAGCTTATTGACGCGATTGAGAAGTGCGGGGCTCTTGAGGACGAAATTTCAGAAGTATGGGAAGAGATAGAGAAATGAGCTGAGAAAACAGAACAAAGAAACAGAGATCACAAAACAAAGCTAAAAGAACTAGACGTGTAGCGGGATCTGGCAATGGAAACGCAAAGTAACATCTCGATACATGGAAGACGTTCAGGTGAAGCATCAGCAAAAATAAGGGACCTCATGCCGTCGTACAAGGTAAACGATGACATGGGATTGTTTCTCGTTACATTTGAACGAACCTGCGAGAAAAACAGGTTGGTACTGGAGAGTTCGCCACAAGAGATTATGACCGTCCTTCCTGGCGAAGCAACGGAAATAATTGCAAAGCTAACAGAGATGACGCAGATGACTATAAAAAAGTAAAAGCTGCGTTGCTAAGGAAATATCGGCTCTCAGCGGAGGGTTTCCGTAGTCGTCTCCGGGAAACAGATAGAATGCCAAGCGAGTGTTTTCAAGATTTCACTTATAAGCTGAAAGCCCATTTCTTTGAGTGGCTAAAAGGGGAAGATGCGTTCGGTTGTCATGACAAAGTTGTTTAGTTTATCTGCATGGAGCAGTTCTATCGGTCCTTGAGCAAAGAGATGTGCTTGTATATTCAGGATAGGTTGGGCGAAATGGACTTGGAACGTGCTGAAGTGCTAGCAGATGTATGCGCTGTACGTCGCGAATCCGAGAAAACGTGTTTCAAGCCATTTACTAAATTCAGAAAAGAGCAAAACAAGTGCCCCATTCACCACGGAAAGGCTGGAGGAGGGACAAAAGACATGCAGCCCGATAATTCAGGAGAGGATAACGCCGCAGTAAAAGACGAAAGAAACACAGCAAAAGCGTTGGAGGCTAGAAAACCAGTCGCCTGTTTCCGTTGCCAGGAGCCTGGACACCTTGCGATTGGCTGTCGGAAGCCTAGAATTCTTTTTTTCTTCTGTGAAAGGCGGCGATGACAACTTAGTCCTTTTAGATTCCCACCTTCGCAACCTAGTAGTCAACGGAATGCGTTGTGTAAAGTACTGGGGAACTCAGCGCCGACAATGGACTTTGTGCGGCCTGCGTTTGTGAAACTCTAGGATTTCACCGGGGAATATAATACAATAACAATAATAACAATAACAATAATACAACCTTAATTGATGGCCCCGCATTAAATAAACGTGCTTTAATTGAGTACTTTTTAAACAGTATAGCTTAATGGGCAACAGATTTATATCATACAGCTTACATTCGGCGTTGTGCGTTCTTTTGTGTGGGTTAGTTTTGCAGGCATTGTCTAATTTCACTTTTTTTCCCTCTCACTCCGTTTTTGTAACAGTTCATTCTTCATAAAATATTTAACTTAACGTTATACATGTGTGCACTTGAATGGTGTGTGTATATATGCCATGTACGCGTGTATATGTACATGTATATGTAGGTGCACATATATGTATATACAGGGGCGTATGCGCGCCATTTCTACGGGTGTTTGCGTGTGTACATGTGAATATAACATGTCAGTGTACAATATTGGTTTGTTATTGGTGTATGTATATGTAATAATTTTTTTCTCGTTCGTCACTGCTTGGTGCGAACAGTTTCTTTCTTTTTTTTTCGTTTTTCGTTTCTCGAGTTGCTTTATTTTTTTTTTCTTCTAGTATGGGGTGTACAATACACATTGCCACTGCCTGTAGGGCCTCAGGCTTCGTCAAGCTGCTCAATGAGTAGCTTTTTGTCTGGGGTCCATTTTTCCTTTCCTTGAGGAAAATAAAACTGGTTCTGATTCTGATTCTGAATATGCGCGAATCCGGCAGGTAGTCGAGAAGAATGGTGTGCTTGCCCACAGCCAGCGTAAACATTGTAGGGCGCTTTGGACTACTGCTTACTGGGGCAGCAGTATCACCAAATCTGTCGAAACACTATCCCTACCTATTTTCAAATCACTCGGAAATGATGTGAAGAGAAAGGACCTAAGTTTTGGCGACTATACGGTCCAAGCTCTCACGCGTCGAAGGCTCAAGAGATCGCGGCGGAGATAAATCACGGTAACGAAGCCAAAAGTATGCCTCGTAACATAGAAGCTCAAGAAGCACAGCACATAGCTAGTCAAATCAGTAAAAAAGGCGCTAGCGAGGAGGCATCCGAGTCAGTAAGAATACCGCAGAAAAGGCTATAAATTAGACTAATTTAGCACTAACACATTCGGAAAGCTCTTTAGACCTACTGAAGGCCGTTAAAGAAGGAATCGCGACGGAAGAAAGCAATTACGTCGCGAAAATAGAAACAAGGACTCTTCCGGAGTGCGTTCCTTGCGGAGACGAGACCAATTTAAACAGCTCCACTTGTTGCTCTCCCCAAACCTGAGCCCAGCCCACTGCTTCGCATGATTCGAGCAGTTGGTTCTCATCGGGAATTCAGCGCTGCTAACATACGAATACTGGCTAGTCATTTTCTTCGTCTGCCAGAATATAGCGCTCAGCTATATTTTCGTGTACACTTCCCGGCGTTTAGAGTGGCTTTTCTCGCCAGATAGGCACAAGATCACACACGCAATTTTGACTGGCAAAATTGTGTCGGTCAGCTCGCTGCTATTTGGCGGCTCTTTATACGAAGTGTCTATCGACTGCAAATGTCCCAGAAAACTGGATAAATGCAAGCAAAAATTATAGTATCCCACAAAAAGGGAGACGTCAAATATTTGAAAAATTACAGGCCCATTAGCTTACACCCAGTATTATATAAAATATTTACCAAAATAATCTCCAATAGAATAAGGACAACACTGGACTTTAGTCAACCAAGGGAACAGGCTGGCTTCAGGAAGGGATACTCCACAATGGATCACACCCATCACACCAGGCGGACACGCTTCGGCTTGTCCAAGCCTTCGTCGTGTCTCGAATAACTTACGCTATTCCATACGCACTACTCAACGAGACGGAACTCAAGAAAATCAACACAATGATCAGAAAGGCATATAAGCAGGCGATGGGCCTGCTAATCAGTACGTCCACAGAACGCCTACTACGACTAGGTGTGCACAACACGGCCGAGGAGCTGATCGAGGCACATTTATCCAGTCAGTGAACAAGGCTCGCGGTTACGGAAGCAGGGAGGTCCATTCTCTTACGCCTGAGGCTCTCTGCCCCTCTGAGCCATCCGCCGCCTCAGACTGTGAGCTTACCCCATGCCATCCGGAGAAATATCACCGTACGTCCTCTACCTCGCAATATGCACCCAGTGCACCACGCAGAGCGAAGGGAGGCCCGCGCCCTGGCCATACACAAGCGATACGGGACTTTACCCTCTACAGCCTACACGGACGCGGCTTCTTACTCCAGAAGCGCAGCCACAACAGCCACTATAGTCGTCAACACAGAACATCGGAGCAGCATTTCGCTCACACGAAACAATCCCCTCCAAGCCGAGGAAGCGGCCATAGCCCTCGCGCTCTCCCAAACAGAAGTTGAAGTCATAGTGACCGACTCCCAACAGGCGTGCTGCAACTTTGCTAGCGGCAGAATTCATACCACTACGCTCCGGATCATCAATCAAAATCCGCCAACGAGATCAGTCATGATCATCTGGGCGCCAGCTCATCAAGGCATTTCTGGCAACGAGGTCGCCAACCACGTGGCTCGAGATCTGACCCACTGGGCCGACGCCGAGGAATCTGAACCCGAGCGCATGCACCCTCTAGTCTCGTACCAAGACATCACACAACACTACTAGCTAACACGCAGAACATATGCACCCCCACACTACCTAGAGAGCAGGGGCGATTCCTCCGAGCTGTACAGGTTAATACATTCCCCCACCCAACCAGAAATCACCTCATAGACCCTACACAATTCTCTCCGCAATGCCCCTTCTGCGCAGAGCGCTGGTCCCTCAGGCACATAGTAGGGGGTTGCAGAGCGGCACCATTAAATCCTCCGAACCCTTACCCCACTAACGAGCTTTGGGAGAGAGCCTTGGCCAGCTCCGACCTCGAGGATCAGCAACGGCTGATTGCGAGGGCCCAGGACGCGGCCCGAGCTCATGGCATTCTGCAATGAGGACGCCTCTCCAAAGCTGCATTCACCCAATAAAAATGTTTATTCTCTCTCTCTCTCATCAATCAGGTTATGGAGAAATCCGCTGAGTACAATAAGACTCTCTATATGGCTTTCATAGAATATGAAAAGGTACTTGATTCAGTAGGGATAACAGCAGTCATAGAGGCACTGGGTAATCAAGGAGTACAGGCCGCTTACGTAAATATCTTGGAAAATATCTGCACAGATTCCACAGCAAACTTAATTCTACACAGGAAAAGTAAGAAGATACCTATAAGGAAGGGAGTCAGACACGGACACACAATCTCTCCACTGTATGCTCGGAAGAAGTATTCAAGCTTTTAAACTGGGGAAGGTTTAGGAGTAAGGATCGACGGTGAATACCTCAGCAACCATCGGTTTGCCGATGACATTGTTCTATTCAGGAACACTACGGATAAATTACAACAAATGATTGAGGACCTTAACAGGGAGAGTTTAAGAGTGGGTTTGAAGATTATTATGCAGAAGACAAATATAATGATAAATAGCCGGGCAAAGGAACCAGAGTTCAGCATCGCCATTCGGCATCTGGAGTCTGTGAAGGGGTACGTTTGCCTAAGTTAATTAACCACAGGGAAGCCTGATCATGAGAAGGAAATTCACAGAAGAATAAAAATGGGTTGGGTCGCATACGGCAGACATTGCCAGCTCCTGACTGGAAGCTTACCATTATCATTGAAAAGGAAGGTGTACAATCAGTGCATTTTACCAGTGCTGACATATGGGGCAGCGACTTGGAGGCTGATCAAGAAGTTTGAGAACAAGTTAAAAACCACGCGAAGAGCGATGGAACGAAGATCGCTAGGCATAAGTTTAAGAGGCAGAAAGAGAGTGGTTTGGATCAGAGAGCAAACGGATATAGACGATATTCTAATTGACATCAAGAGGAAAAAATAGAGCAGGACAGGTCATGTAACGCGCCGGTTAGATAACCGTTGGACCACTAGGGTTACAGGATGGGTACCAAGAGTTGGAAAACGCAATCGAGGACGACAAAAGGCTAGGTTGAGCGATGAAATTAGAAAATTCGTGGGCGCTAGTTGGGATAGGTTGGCGCAGGACAGGGGTAATAGGAGATTGCAGGGAGAGACCTTCTTACTGCAATGGACATAAAGCAGGATGATGATGATGATTAAACATGTAAATCATCGCATAAAACCTGTGCATATACTGTTGGCTCCCATGGGTGTACCTCCAAAGGAACAAACCTGGTAATCGTTTGCGCCATTGCTTACGTAGTTTCTTCGTCTGCCTGCTGGCGTCGATTGCATGCAGCACGCGGCCCTCCACAGCGCATAATCAGACGCGGACCAACAGCCGACTCATGACCTGTAAGCGGGCCGAACCCGGACAGCGGAGCACGGACACGAAGTTTTGGCGCCAAATATGTAAACCAGGGCTCCGTTGCCATTCGAATACCCTAATTTCACTGAAATGCAAATGATGCGATGGACTTTTCTTATCCTTGTGTTATACTATGAGTGGCGAGGTGCGAGAAGTGTACAGCGATATCTACAGTTTTACTCGCTGCTCGAAGCATCTAGGACTCGAGTATCCTACGCGGTACACGTTGCTGATCTCCCCTTGTTTGTGACATCCTCACATCGTTCACGTCCATCTTTAAGCGTGGCTCACTTTCGTTCCTTCGTACGCGCGGACTTCACGTGCAGAGAGCGGGAAAACATTATTTAACGGGGCCCGTACGATCGCCGCGGGTGGCCCGGGCCAAGTGGGCGACGTGTCTGTGTTCGCTCCTGTTGAGCGAGACGACACGGCCGCTCCCTGCTTCGGCGACGCCGCCTCTGGACGCGACAAACGGGCCACCCCCGGCCAGCTCGATGGCTGCTGCGCCTGAGACGCCGCCAAGAGAGAAATGTGGACGCGCCCGGTTCTCACCCGGGAACACGCTAATGCCCAGCGCAAGCTGTATGCGCTCTAGGAAATGTCGCTAAATGCGAATGGTGTATTATAAGAAAGGCTTACCTGGGGAGCTCTTCTATAAACACATGAGAACAGAGGATCTTTTTCTTTCTGGACACCACGGCGCCGATATCTATGAGCTCTCTCGCATTGAAAAGGAAACGTTAGCCTATTAACGACAGGAAGTAGCACTTCAATTCGGGACATTTATTTTTCATGAAAATTCTTCAAATTTTGTAACTCAGCAGTGCGAGAAAGCTTGGACCTGAGGTAACAAAAGGAATCGTTCTATCTGGCTTTTTCGCGCTGCAGCTGTAATATATACAGCACAAAAACTCGCCTAAGCTTTCGTCATTCATAAAATTTGCAAGATTTTAAAAATTAAAGTAGCAATTTTCGACTGCATGTCTCATCAATTGAAAACGATGTAGCAGTTTCACCTATGCTATGGGCATTCATATATATAGGTGTCCTCTTCAGATGCTCTATGAGGTGCAGTTTATGTAACTGCGGTAACTGTTTTGGCGCAGAGTTACAAAGCTTTTTACATATTGTGCTGCTATTCATTTGCAGTTACCAATTTTCGTTAAATAAAGAAAATTCTAAATTGTAACTCGAAATTCACTTTACCCTCGATTGCTTATATAACGATATAGCTCCTGGCACTGAAGGGTGATCCTGTCAGTGCCAGGAGTCACCCGTCTGTGCTTGTAACAAACTTGAAGGAACTTTGTTGTCTTACCGTGCAGCGATTTATAATAAAGAAGGTTCAGTATAGTTGCCCCACTAACACGTTTATATATTATAGGGATCAATGGGGAAAGAGGAACTGTGAACGCTTTTAAAGTGTACAACAGAACTGGAAGTACGGCAAACATGAAAGAGCCTTTATATTCATGACAATGCAGCAGAACACACATACAAAAAAGAGACACTAATATGCGAACGAGCTCGCAGGAATTATATAAAGAAAATTTGGTCCACTTATTGTTATTCCGTAGAAAAGAAGTCAAACGCCGGGACATTTGTTCATCCCGACTCAGTGAAGTCGGGACACGAGACGTTTTCTGAAAAGTGGCGACTGTCCCGCGGAACGCGGAAAGGCTGGCAACCCAAACTCAGCTAAATCCCTTTTATTTGCAGCAGAGCTTTTGTATAACGAGAATAACCGGGCGGCCCGATATCGGGCCCCTCGGCTAACCCCCTTTTTTTCCTCGTTCATTACGTAACGAGTGTCCCGAATCCGGCAATATTTATGCCTTCAGGTAGCATGCGCGGGTTCATTGACCAGTTGCATTCACCCTAAAAGATCGCTTACTCGTGACTCCTGCGGCAGAAAGGATGTTTGTGAGTGGTGGCGCTGGCTAACGCTCCCAGGGTTCTAGTAGGAAACATAAATACCCAAGAAAGCAGATGAGAAAACCACGCCGCGGTAGCTCAATAGGTAAAGCATCGCACGCATAATGCGAAGACGTGGGATCGTTCCCCACCTGCGGCAAGTTGTTTTTTCATTTTCATCCTTTTTCATTTCCATTAATTTATCGTTTCTTCAATTCATTTAGTAAGTTCAAGTAATTTCCGCTGTGTTGTCGTTGAGGTGAACATTTGTTGGCTTCTTATGACATGTTTAATAAAAATGGGGCCCCTCCGTTAACCCCCTTTCTTCTCGTTTACCTTGCATTTATATAACTTAGGTACGACTGAAGTGTTAAATGGTCATTAGCAGTTAAGATTTCACATTAAATAACGCAATCATCCGCGAACAGTCTTATGGCGAGCAAGTGTTGTTAGGTAGGTCATTAATTTAAACAAGGAAGGGCAAGAGTCGTAGAACTGACCCCTGTGGTATTCCAGATGCCGCTGGACAAGGAGTAGAGTTGTGGACGTTAACTGTTACGAACTGCGTGTGCCCAAACAGAAAGCACTCTATCCATTTTAGTACGTTAGGGTCTAAATTGTTAGTCGCAACCACATACAGCCAACAGATAATGAAAGAAATGAATGCATAGAAGAAAATACTTGTAGTTTTTGACTGAAATGGTAAAAATTAGAAGCTAAAGGTAAATGGAGGCAAAAAAATAACTCGGTGACGGTGGAAGCCGAACCCACAACCTCCGCACTACACAGTTGTGCGACGGCGACGACAGATGGCAGGCCCACATTCTTGGATATTTTTGAGTGGGCACGAAATCTAAGCCAAGGAGTGTTCACCAGCGCCACACTTTCACCGCAATATCGAAAACAAAGCTTACATTGCCAGTATTTTTCCGCATTGCTTCAGAAACATTGTCGTTCTTTTACTTCTGATAATTCGCGATACTTTGTTCAGCAGGTGGAGAACAGTAACATGACAATACGTTATTGCAAAATATTTGGTTAGCTTCCATATTTGAAAATACCGAATAGCTCATTTTCGAACACGAATAAAATATTGTCACGTAGTAGTGACGGTGAAGAGGGCAGCAAAACTGTGATTGACGAAACTAGCGTTTTATTGTGAAAACTTGTACTCGGTGATGTTGCAGTACTTTGCAAAGTATTTGCAACATCACTCCTCGATGATGCTGCAAATACTTTTGCGGGTTTAGGCATAGTAAAGGAATAGGAGAGTAACTTCATGCTGCTGCGCTAACCAGCGGAGACAAGCTGTACACTACTTGACATGTTCTGTACGCAACAGAAGTGACCTGCCTGGACGTTCACGTGAAATGTCGTTCGCAGCAAGCAAAAAAACTCCACGAGGTCATCGTGCACGTGAGTAAAGCCTAATGTGACACTAACATTAAAGTCACTAAAGTGGCACCCTGAAGACGTTGTGCTTCTAATAGGCTGACAGATTTTTCATCGACGCCCCGCTATCCGCGATGCGTGCCTCATTGAACTCCGGCGCGTAGTAAACCGCGGCCTGTCATTTGATGCTCATGTCACATTGTTACTTTAGGTCGCCGTACAGCTCGATCTGGACTGGGCCCCGCGGCACGGTCACTTTAGATCGCGATTTTGCTCGATATGCATTCAGTCGATAGCGATCCGCGCATCGAATTCGAGCTTCACGATCGCGATCGTAGGCTGTCGCCAGCATCGTCATGCCGAGTGAGCTGAACTAACTCGATCAGAATTGTTGGACTGTGTAGCAATGACCATGCTTGATCGAAATTCAGAAATTTGATCCGCTCGGGCGCGATCTGGATTGAAAGTGACTGTGTGAAACCACGGTACTCTAACGTTCTCTGTGATTCCTCGTCTGGCACGGCGTCAAACTAAAACTTTTGCGGTTTTGAGGGAGTTCTAAGAGGTCTTTCATTGCTCACTGTTGTACACAGAACCGGGACTTACTTGCCTACGTAATCGGCGCTACTACAAGTCACTTCGTGCAGCTAGTGATACAAACGAGCCCTTATTTGTCATGTGTTTTTATTCGTGAAATGATTCTGGTCAGCTTGGCGCACTTTGTAAACGTTCGGAAAAAGCGTCGGGTTGTTGTCGGGATGACTTTCGATTATGCTTTTTTTCTTCATTGACGAAATGATTAGAGCATATTGGCACGTGGACTTGATCATCTTGTTCGGGTAAGCGCTTTTCACCGTCTAAGAATTGCTATCGCTCAGCGCGGGACGTGCCTGCATGTAACGGATGTTTCTGAAATGTTATCGATGGTTCTGTCCGCTGTCTGTTGTCATTGAACCTTGTGTAATCTTTTGGCATCTATGCGCGGCGCGAATGGTTCAGAATTTTCTGGAGGACATGCGGGCACCAGCGATTTCTATGGAACATTCGATGGCTCTTTATAAAAGCCGGCGCCCTTGACCGACAGATCAGGTTTTTGACGATCGCCGACTGTGCTCGTCGCTATCGTTGTATCGTTGTGTATCCTGCTTTTGAAGCAGAAGTTCGCCTAGTATAACGCTAGTTTCGTCACAGTTTTGCTGCCTTCTTCACCGTCACTACTGTGGGACATCTGGTGGAGGTGCTTTACGTTCATGTACCAAACGCCTCCGCAAAGCCGCGATCCTAGCCCGAAACCCGAGGACATCACCAACGTCGCCTGAGACAAGCGAACTTGCTGCGACTGCAAGGACTGCCCCCGTAGCACGGGCTTCTACTTAACACGATCAGGAAGACCGTGACCAGCTCAACAACCACAATGGCAGCCCCAGCGTCCCCCATCGTGCTTTCACAACCCAGGGAGCTCCCTATACCTTCCGTGGAGCTCCGTCGGAGGATCCGGAGAGCTGACCCAATACCTTACAAAGAATCCCAACCGTCAACAACGGGACCTCTGAGGATAAGCTAGGCCATGTGTACTTCTCCTTGGATGATGCTACGAGGACTTGGTTCGGTATCCAGAAGTCCACCCTTACAACGCGGGACCAGTTCCGCAGTAACTTCCCGAGCCCTTTCACGAGTGTTGTGAAAAAAGAAAGGGCCGAAGTCCTGCTGGAAACCCGAGGGAACCTACCCAATTAAACCACCGTTATCTTCACGGAAGAGATGACCCGTCTATTCTGGCATGCCGACCCCGAAATGTCTCAGGTGAAAAAAAGTCCGGTTCTTGATGCCAGGCGTAAAGCAATAGCTTTTCGCCGGACTGATCCGGAACCAAATGAAGAGCGTAGCTGAGTTCAGGTAACGACGATTGAGAAAACTCTGGGAATGCGCACTAGGCAATACAACCTCCAAATGCTCACGCCGCAGTGCGCAACCCAGGCACTGGGCTCAGATGACCTCCGAGAGACTATCAGGGCCATTGTGCGCAAGGAGCTGCGCAAGATCTTTCCTACGTCGCAACATCAGGTGTCCTCAGTCTCTGACATGGTCAAGCACGAACTTCGACGGTCACTGCGCGTTCGTGAAGGGCAGCCCGAATAGACCCTGCCCGTGCCGGAAGCGACGACTTACGTCGTCGTCTCCCGCCGTCGAGGTCGCCCTCTGCGCTCACGCCAGGGCCCCGTAATGCCGCGATTTCGTCGTCCTCCACCGCCGTCGCCAGCACACCCACCCGTCGCTCAGCGCAGCTACGCGAGTAAGACCGACTTTCAGCCGACTGCTCTACTATCACTGCGGGGAAACCAGCCATGTGTACAAGCCGATGCCCGTACCGCGGTTCGCGGTAAACGCGCCGCTTCCATACCTAAGGGAGCACCCACTTGTCTTAGCCAACTACCTCGCCGCCACTCAGTAGAGTCCTTGCCGACCATCCTTTTCGCCCTTACCCGGAGGCTACTTGTCGCCGCAAGCAACGCCGACCATACACTGGTCCAGACCGGGGCCGCTCTGCGAGCCCATACCCGGAAAACTAAAAACGGCAACCGATGGAGGTACGGTAGCTGTTCGTCGAGCTGACGAAGATCCTCCGCCGCCGACGAAGGCACCGAAAATGCTGTCTCGACGAAATATGAACGAGACGCCGCCGTCCCTATGAAGTCTGGAAGCAAAGAACACGCCGACAAAAGAAGGCCAGACGACGCCACGTACCAGCCACAGGTCAACTAGACGTAGTCGTGATCCGACGCCAAGACGTAACTTTAACGCCAGACAAATAAGCACCGACCTCGACGTGCTTCTCGACGGCGACGTAGTCACCGCCTTAGTAGACACAGGAGCCTATTACTCCGTCATGAGCGGACCTATCGCCGCCCAGGCGAAGAGAGTTAATACTGCATGGGAAGCCTCTTAAATTCGGACTGCTAGAGCACACCTCATAACGCTGACTGGAATCTACACGGCAAGAATTACCATTCATGACCGGACTTACTCTGCCACCTTCGTTATCCTCCAACGGTGTTCACGAGCCGTTATTCTCGGTATGAACTTCCTGAACCAACACGGCGCAATCATCGACTTGAAGCCGAAGTCGATAACACCGTCGGAACACCAAGCGATACCGTCGGAGAGCTCTCGTAGTCACCACGCCTTGAGTGTGCTCAGAGATCAAGTGAGCATCGCACCTCGCTCCAGCATTGTCATTTCCGTCGCCACCGAAACACCTGCAGACGTAGAAGGCGTCAGTCATCGAGGGCGACTAACGTCTACTGCTCGACCGCGAAAATTGAGTCGCAAGAGGGGTCGCTAGACTGCACGGAGGGAAAGCGAAACTGATGCTAACCAACTTCAACCATGAGTTCAAACACATCAACAAGGGGATGACAATCGTGTACATTAATGAAATTGTGAAAACCAGCAACGCATTTTTCATCTCCGATTCTGCCGCATCTACCTCGACGACCATAGTTCCCGAACCAGGCTGCAACCTAAATACAAATCTCCCCTTGAGCAAGCAGCTACAGCTCAGATGTCTTCACCGACGATACAAAAACTGCTTTTCGACGTCATTGAGGATCGGACAAACACCAGTCGCAATGCCTGGCATAATAACAGAAGAGTGCGCTCGACCACTCCACCAGAGCCCTTATCGAGTTTCGACGCGAGAACGTGCACCTGTTAGGCAACAAGTTGACGAAATTCTGCGCGATGACATCATTCAGCCGTCGAAAAGACTGTGGACAACTGCTCTAGTCTTGGGGATGAGAAAGGACGCAACCCTACGTTTTCGCGTCGATAGTCGTCGACTTAACAGCATCACGAGGTAGGACGTATACCCTCTGCCACGGATAGACGACGCATTGGATCGGCTCTTCAACGCTAAATACTTCTCGTCGATGGACCTCAAGTCTGGCTACTGGCAATTAGAAGTCGACGAGAGAGATCGCAAAAACACCACCTCCATCGCGCGAGACGGCCTCTCTGAGTTCAAAGTTATGTCATTACGACTGTTCTCAGCGCCTCCAGCGTTCCTGCTTGTGATGGATACGGTGTTCACAGGATTGAACTAGCAGACCTGTCTTGTTTACTTGGATGACCTCGCCGTCTTAGCCGGAAATTTCGACGATCACCTTAGGTGGCTCGCGACTGTACTAGAGGCCATCAAGTCATCAGGACTCACTCTGAAGCCGGAATGCGTGCCGATTCGCTTACGATGAGCTTCTGTTTCTAGGCCACGTCATCAGCAAATCTAGAGTCCATCCCGACCCGCAGAAGACAGCTGCCATCGTAATGTTCCCGCAGCCCATCGACAAGAAGGCAGTGAGTAGATTCCTTGGCATGTGCGCCTACTACAGGTACTTTTTCAATCACATTTCACGTATCGCTGAGCGGCTGATATATCTAACTAAATGTGATGTCGAGTTCAAGCGGACAGACGCATTTCAAGAACTCAAACAACGCAAGCAAGTCGATACCGTTACTTGTGCGCTTCGACGAGGATGCCCATACCGAAATGCACACTGAGACCAGTAGCTTAAGCTTCGGTGCCGTCCTAGTCCAGAGGAAAGACGGACTTTAACGGGTGATAGCTTACGCTAGCTGGTCGCTGTGAAAAGCGGAAGGCAAGGATTATACGATCGAAAAGGAATAACTCGCCACCCTTTGGGTCACAGCAAAATTCCATCTTTACCTATGAGGCAGGCCATTAAATTCGTCACTGAGCATCGCGCGTTGTGTTAGCTAGAGAATGTAAAGGACCCTTCAGGACGGCTCGTACGGTGGAGTCCCAGACTGCAAGAATATAACATCACCGTAACCTACAAGGCCGGAAGGAAACACTCTGATGCCGATTGCCTATCACGTGCCCCCATTAACCTGCCGCCGCAAGATGACGAGGATGACGACACCTTCTTTGGAATAATAAGCGCGCAACACTTTGCTGAACAGCAATGAGCAGACCAGGAGCTAAGAAGCCTCGTCGAGTATATGGAAGGGAACAGCGATGGTGTCCCTAGGGCATTTAAGCGAGGATTGTCTTCGTTCTCGCTTCAAAACAACCTACTCCTAAAGCAGACCTTCGCACCTGTCGGCGCCAACTACCTTCATGTTGTTCCCTCAGTGCTCCGTCCAGAAGTACTGCACGCCCTACATGACGATCCGACTGCTAGGCATCTCGGATTGTCCCGGATGCTATCGAGAATACAGCAAAGGTGTTACTGGCCGCGCCTGACCACCAACGTCGGCCGTTATGTCAAGACATGCCGAGAGTGTCAGCGACAAAAGACGCCACCGACAAGGCCAGCAAGATTACTACAGCCGATCGAGCCTCCATGCCGACCATTTCAGCAGATCGTGATGGATTTGTTGGTATCCTTTCCAATGTCAACATCTGCAAATAAGTGGATCGTTATGGCGACAGACTGCCTCACCCGCTTAGCTGAAACGAAAGCTCTGTCCAAAGGTAGCGGTGCGGAAGTGGCGAAATTCTTTGTCGAGTAAGTCCTGCTGCCACATAGCGCCCCAGAGGTCCTCATCACCGAAAGAGGAACAGCCTTTACAGGGGAGCTCACCCAAACCATTCTGCAATATAGTCATACAAGCCACAGGACAACTGCATACCACCCGCAGACGAATGGTCTTACGGAGAGCCTGAATAAGGCCCTTGCTGATATTCTAGCAATGTAAGTCGATGTCGAACACAAGACGTGGGATGCCGTCCTGCTGCACGTAAGGTTCGCTTACAACACGGCGATGCAAGAAGCAACACATATGATGCCGTTCAAGCTGGTTTGCGGCAGGAACCCCACAGCGAGTCTTAACGCCATGCTGCCGCACGTCTCCGACGAAGAGAATCTTGAAGTCCCCACCTACCTCCTGCGCGCCGAAGAAGCCCGACAGCTCGCCCGCCTGCGGATCAAGAACCAGTAGAAGACCGACAGCCGACACTACAACCTTCGACGACGCTACGTCGAGTACCTGATCGTACCAACCTCGCGAGTGAGGTCACGGCCAGGACGCCGCTCGCTCGGCTGCCGCACGCGCTCGTTTCCTTCGCGTTTGCTTGGGATATGGATGGCTCGAGCCGTACTCATTAATGGATATGCGGGCTTCTTTCTGCCGCCATGCCCGAACTACAGTTCCTTCTTCAGAAGTGCGTGAGTCAAGAAAATTTGCGGCTTGGATTTCGCAAGTTATGTAGCCTTGGAGGGGTCTACTGGTTTTGCAATGCATATATGCGCTGTGTCTCTCCGTAAATTTTGCGTAAAAATGACGTTTGCAAAATTCAAGGCGCATAGCTGTGTATGATACTTTGGTACACGCTAACCGTTCCCATGCTCCTTAGCTATGAGGGACATTGCATTTTACATGGAAGAAAAATCTTGGTATTTGGCATCAACATGTTAGCCGTCTTAGAAAGACACTGCCCAGCGAAGCTGTCATCATGATTATAATTACTGTGGTGAGTTGTTGTAATCAAATATGGCCGCTTTATTAATGCGTAAAAGAAAGAGTTATAAAGGGGCACATTTCTTATGAAAAAGTTTGCTGCTACTTTCACCATTCTCTGGAGCAGACCTCCATAAAACGAATTGCTCGTGGCTGCTAACATGACGGCGCATCATGTAAAGTGTTTACGTAGTTAATTCACAAACACTGTAGTAGCCAACACCTGAAAAAAAACTTTCATGGTTAAGATTGAGAGCTAATCAATTGCATGCGTTGAAATGTTTCATGGTGGCCATTAGTAACTTTATTGACAATATGGCACACCCCTCACGCAACGGTAGCAACTGACTGTCGTTATGGCGAGGCACGCGTTGTTCGGGAAACCCATCAGTTCACTGCAACTTTAAATTGAAACCACCAATCAGTTTTTTACAGCGCCAATTGCAATGCCTCAATTGTACTCCAGGTACTATATACCGCGCAGCTTGGGGTGCACTTTCTGCCTCACCGTGTCTCGATCCAGAGTTAATTATACAAACGGAGAACTATTCGCTTCGTCAGTGCATAAAAGAGAACCTCGCAATCCTTCATAAGGAAGACACCACAAGAGGTACATATTTCACTTGATTTTTGACCCTCCACCGGGGATTTACGATATCTTCAATATGTCCCACGCTGCTAATCAATGACGCTTCGACATCTAGCTGTCTCGCTGCAGCCACACCGGCCCAAAAAATAGTTCAATAAAAATTTTGGGCCGAGCAGCCTGTGTGAGTTCGCGTAGTATATTCGTGATGTATGTTCTTCCAGCAGAAGCACCAGTAAATTGCACAAATGAGTTGAACGTGTAGCACGGAAAAGGGTATGTATTGGTACATTATTTTTCGTATTCTGCAAGCCGCTGTAACCCTCAATAAGCTTTACTTCAAATTACCGCCACCTAATATACGCACGTGCAGAACCACCTATTATTGAGAATCAGGTAAAGAAGCAAGTGGGGCATGTAGAATCTAAACTGTAGTCTTAAGTTCTCGTGTTATTGCCGAGCGTTTCTGTAAGCAAATGCAAAAATTCCATATTATGTCATGAAGTACTCGTCGTTAGCAAATCTGTTTTAGCGGATCAAAATCAATGTAACTGTTGTAGAAGTCATATATAGCCAGAGTTTGTGACATACTTGTTGAACTGGGGCAGGTATGGTGTCATAACTGGATTCTTATATGCTATGTTTTGGTGGTTGTCGATCCGCGCATGAAAAACCCGCAATGGGCTGGTCTGCGCTCCTTCGGCTGGCACTGTAGCGTTGCCTTTGAGAATCGTATTGTCGTTTAAGAAATAAGCTGTTTGAACAAATCTTCGGGAACGAAGGCGTCGCAAAAATATATTTGAGACGACCGCCGTAAGTATACAGGCAGAGGCAACGAGAGCGAACAAATGAAAACACTGCAGAAGGCGCCCGATGTTAGCGTATCGCGGATCACGGTGTACGATATAACACTCGAATATCTGCTGAATTTCAACTCGCATAAGTGCTTCGAAGTGTCTATGAAAAAAAAAAAAGAAGGCATTCGCACTTTCGCTCGAAGGGGGATATGTAGGTGTAGCGCGTGCTGACCCCACGCGGGGGCGTCACGTGAGCACAGACGGAGCCGAATGGCGCATGCGCACCAGCATTCGCGACGAGAATTGCTGCCAGTTGACTCTCAAGCGGCGCGTATCAATGGAGCCTGACAAAGCGCTTCTTATTTAAACGTAGAGAAAAAAACTGGCAGCTATTGTGCTGTTGTGTACAAGGCAATGCCGAGATGTTTATTATTTCATATGCACATGACAGAAACATCTTTCTTGCTGATGTCGATTTATATAAACTATAATAAATATATGGCATGGCTGGAAAAAGTAATCAGATGGTTACTAGCAAAGAAATTTCAACTAAACATATGCAAACCAAAGTACTTGCTGTTCAAATCAAAAGCAGTTCATTTCATACTAAACTCTGAGTTTCCACAATACGAATATTGAACCGTCGGCAACAATCAATTTTTAGCCTATTTATTTAATAAATATCTTTAATGGTCGCTGCACAATGATTCTATCAGAAGATATCCTTCTAGATCTGTCGCTGTCTTAAACCGATTTAGACATTATATTCTTGTAATTTCTAAGCGCCAAATTTATTGCCGACACATGCACTCATGCGTAACAAACATTTCGTTAGAATAGTTAATAAACAATCGAAATAAGCCTTATGTCTTCATTTACCCTACATAAGAGTGCCGTACGCCCCATTGGTAACATTTGCCTGTATTCAAATATTGCGTATTTCTAAAGCTGTCTTATAAACACAGATTATCCTTAGGAAGCATACGATAGCCCCGCGCAAGCATCAATCAGATTTAAAACAAATACCACATTCAAGACACTCCATACATACTAAGAAAATGTCTGATATCTAAGACTAGAGCACGCACTAATCATCGTACTCAATTCATCATCATCGTCATCAGCCTGTTTTATGTCCACTGCAGGATGAAGGCCTCTCCCTGCGACCTCCAATTACCCCTGTCCGGCGCCACCCTATTCCAACTAGTGCCAGCGAATTTCCTAATTTCGTCGCAGCGCCTAGTCTTCTGCCATCCTCTACTGCTCTTCCCTTCTCTTGGTAGCCATTCTGACACCTTACTGGTCCAACGGTTATTTAATCTGCGCATTACATGACCTGCCCAGCGCCATTTTTAATGTCAATTAGAATATCGCCTATACCCGTTTGCTCTCTGATCCGAACCGCTCTCTTTCTGTCTATTAAAGTTGTGCCTAGCATTCTTCGTTCCATCACTATTTGCGCGGTCCTTAACTTGTTCTCAAACTTCTTTGTCAATCTCCAAGTTCGTACCACATATGTCAGCACTGATAAAATGCACTGATTGTACACCTTCCATTTCAACGATAATAGTAAGCTTCCAGTCAGGAGCTGGCAATGTCTGCCGTATGCGATGCAACCCACTTTTATTCTTTGAATTTCTTTCTCATGATCAGGGTTCCCGGTCATTAATTGACCGGATAAACAAACTCCTTCACAGACTCTAGAGGACGACGGGCAATCCTAAACTCTTGTTCCTTTGCCCTGCTATTTATCATTACCTTTGTCTTCTGCATATTAATATTCAACTCCACTCTTATACTCTCTCTGTTAAGGTCCTCGATAATTTGTTGTAACTCGTCTGCACTGTTGCTGAATAGAACAATGTCATCGGCAAACCGAAGGTTGCTGATATTCGCGGTCGATCTTTACTTCTAAGCCTCCCCAGTTTAATAGCTTGAATACTTCTTCCAAGCACGCAGTGAATGACATTGGAGAGATTGTGTCTCCCTGTCTGACCCCTTTATTTATAGGTATCTTCCTGCTTTTCTTGTGTAGAATTAAGGTAGGTGTATAACCTCTGTAGATATTTTCCAAGGTATTTACGTAAGCGTTCTGTACTCCTTGATGCCGTAATTGGACAAGCGGCTATTAAAAAAAATTATGGGTTTTTACGTGGTAAAACACCTTTCTGATTATGACGCCCGCCGTAGTGCAGGACTCCGGAAATTTCGATCACCTGGGAATCTTTAACGTGCACCTAAATCTAAGTACACGGGTGTTTTCGCATTTCGCCCCCATCGAAATGCGGCCGTCGTGGCCCTGATTCGATCCCGCGACGTCGTGCTCAGCAGCCCAACACTATAGCCACTGAGCAACCACGGCAGCATGAACAGAGATGTTCATAGTGCTGCAAGTGCTACTGTGCTGTGCGGTGACAGTATGCGGTCACAGTCACCGACTGTGATTGCATGTATGTGCTCCTTTCTTTCTTTATCTCTACTTTGTTATCACTTTACCTCCCCCTCCCATCTTTCCCGAGCGTAGGGTAGCAAACCGGATATTCCCCTCTGGTTAACCTCCCTGCTTTTCCCCTTTTCTCTGTCTGTCTCTCTCTTTCTTGCTGCCGTAATGCCGCTATGACTGTTCGTATCTACTGAATCAAATGCCTTTTCGTAATCTATGAAAGCCATATAGAGAGGCTTAATATATCCTACGGATTTCTCGATAACCTGATTAATGACATCGATGTGATCCATTGTACAGTACCCCTTCCTGAAGCCAGCCTATTCGCTTGGTTGGCTAAAGGCCAGTATTGCCCTTATTCTATTGGAGATGATTTTAGTAAATATTTAATATACTATTGGGAGTAAGCTAATGGTCCTATAATTTTTCAATGCTTTGTCTCCATTTTTGTGAATTAGTATAATGTTTGCATTCTTGCAGTTTTCTGGGACCCTTGCAGTCGATAGACACTTCGTATAGAGAGCCGCCAGTTTTCCAAGCATTAAGGCTCATCCATCGTTGATCAAATCGACTGTTATTCCATCTTCTCCTACCGCTCTTCCTCGTTTCATGTCTTGCAAGGCCCTTCTGACCTCATCGCTAGTTATAGGAGGAGTTCCTGTATCCTGTTCATTACTGTTTCTAATTGAGGTATCCTAACTCCTCTGGGTACTGTACAGGTCAGTATAGAATTCTTCCGGTGCTTTTATTATATCTTCGAGATTGCTGTTAATATTACCGTGCTTATCCTTCAGTGCATACATCTTTGTCATATGCCATGTTTATCGCCCAGGTGATGTGTCTATGTTAGATATCCCGTCTTTTAATTTTGATTCATTCTGAAGCAGTAGGCCAGATACACGCGCACACTTTGGGATCAGTTTAAGGATCTTGTAAATGACTGCCTAAAACATTTTGCTACATAAAAGTCAAAGAAAAGAAAGGCAAATATTCCTATATTTCGCAAGACACATTGAAGTTAAATATACGAATAAAGCGTCTCAGGAACAAAAAATTTACCTTAATAGATGTGAATAGCAATGAATAGCGCGCATAGGAGGCATTAAATCACGTCTCTGCACGATTTAACGTGCACGAATCATGCATTATTCATCCACCAAATCATGCACGAACAAACCCAAAATGCTACGCTGTTAAGATTTCCACGTTGCATCCTAAAGTTTTTGAGCTCGCGTCCCCATTAAAAACATAAGTTTCTACAGATGAACAAGACTACTTTGGTGAGAAATTTTCAAACTTTATTTCATCTTCAACTGACAAATTCTGAAGGCTCATTTTCCCAGTACATAGAAAATGGTATTTTCAAGGTTAGCGGATTTGCAACTGATAGTAAAATATTAATAGTAGATTCGTTTAACAGCCGCTCTAGGTATGTGTTTGCAATGGACAATGGTTATATGCCTTTCTTTCATGCGTCAAATACCCCCGATGTCTGATGTTACTATTACTGCGAGGGCTGTGTTCGATTCTTCTTGTCAACGTAATGGTATATAGTAGGCTGGGAGCGGTCCGAGAAGGTTCATTCTTTTTTTTTTGGGGGGGGGGGGGGGCTGTGCTTAAACCGTTAAGCTGACTGCAGCTTTTCCTTGGAACGGTTTAAGCTGTTCCTGCTGTTTTGTACGTACAATGACTCCAAAAACAGTCGATTTTGTTAGGTGGTCTCGGCTCCCCGAAGATGGAGCCGAGTTGGTTCCGAAACGTCGCCAAAGTAAATTTATGTTTTTCGTAGGAGCCACTTGAAATTCATAATTAATTTACCCAGCAAGACAGGCAATTCTGTCATAATGCTTAGCTTCATTTTTTTTACTTGTACCTGTATGTTATTTTCTCCCAAAGTATATCATGAGAAGCCTACAAACACACCAAGGACAACACGGGGGAAATTACTTGTACTTACTAACTGAATTAAAGAAATGATAAATTAATGGCAACGAAAGTGGATGGAAAAACAACTTGCCGCAGGTGGGGAACGATGCCACCACGTCTTCGCATCAGGCGTGTGATCCTCTAACCAATTAGGCTACCGCGGTGCCGTTTCCCCATCCACTTTATTGTATATTTATGTCTTTACCAGTAGAACTAACCAGATTCCATTCCGGCCGTCCCATTCGCTTCGACAGAGCGTGAGCACAGAACACCTATATAAACTTAGAGAAGCGAAACTGTACCTTCACCTTCCAGAGTGTAACACTAATAAGAGTAACAGTGGCGTTGTGAACTAGACTATGCAACCTAGAGCTGCGGCTGGCGAAATCAAAACAAATATCATCATCATTTGTAGCGAGCAATATGGCCGCCGCGGTAACGGCTGGCGGGGCTCGTCGCGCTGCTCGCTCGATGGTTATGGGCGTTTCGTTACCGCTGGGCTAATTCGAGTTTTCACCATCCTATGGTCACTACAGCGCACCTTGCCGAGCACGTACACATCCGGTATGATGCCGGGGTTAGCGCAGATTATAAAGTCCATTTCATTTCTAGTCTCGCCGTTCGGGCTCCTCCACGTCCACTTTCGGCTATCGCGCTTGCGGAACAAGGTATTCATTATCCGCATATTCTGTTCTGCAAATTTTACTAATAACTCTCCCCTGCCCTTCCTAGAGCCTATGCTATATTCCCCCACTGACTTGCCTCTAGCCTGCTTCTTGTCTACCCTGGCATTGAAGTCACCCATGAGTATAATGTATTTTGTTTTGACTTTACCCATCGCCGATTCCACGTCTTCACAGAAGCTTTCGAGTTCCTGGTCATCATGCCTAGATGTAGGGGCATAGACCTGCACGACCTTCAATTTGTACCTCTTATTAAGTTTCACAACAAGACCTGCCACCCCCTCGTTAATGCTTTATAATTGCTGTATGTTACCAGCTATATCCTTATTAATCAGGAATACGACTCCTAGTTCTCGTCTCTCCGCTAAGCCTCGATAGCACTGGATGTGCCCGCTTTTTAGCACTGTACATGCTTCTTCTGTCTTCACTGAGCCCTATTGTATCCCATTTACTGCCCTCTAACGCTTCCAGTAGCACTGCTAGACTCGCCGCACTAGATAACGTTCTAGCGTTAAGCGTTGCCAGGTTCAGATTCCAATGACGGCCTGTCCGGAACCAGGAATTCTTAGCACCCTCTGCTGCGTCGCAGGTCGGACCGCCGCCGTGGCCTTTTGCTTCGCAGCTGCTGGGGACTGAGGGCCGGGGTTTGATTGCTGTATTCATATAGGAGGTTGTGGCGAAGTACTGCACCAGGGTGGCCAATCCTACTCTGGTGAGGGAGTGCGTTACCGGTTCTGGTCACCAGGATTAGGGCCGCACTCCAGGCCTTTTTATACAATTTTATCAACACGCGGATTTTTTTTAATCCGGTGGAAAATTGCGCGGCACCGCGATTCGAACCACGGTCCTCTTGCACGCGAGGCGGATGCTCTACCTCTACGCTACAGCTGCACCCATGCGGCCTCAGTACATTTCAAAACTCGCCGATCATCGCCGTAAGGTAGCCGAAATGCGAAAACACCCGTGTGCTTGGATTTAGGTGCACGTTAAAGAACCCCAGGTGGTCAAAATTTCTGGAGTCCTCCACTACGGCGTCCCTCATAATCAGAAAGTGGTTTTGGCACGTAAAACCCCAAATATTATCATATATATATCGCCGTAAGGTAAGAATTTATTCGTCTTACACGAAGTCTTCCTTTCAATCTCCCCCCCCCCCCCCCCCGTACATCTCAGGAATGGAACTACCTTCCCTCAAGCATTGTAGCCACCACCGATAACAAACTTTTTCGCAAAACATTAGCTAATATTGTATAATGAGGAGAATTATTTTATTACCAGAACTCACTGCACTTGTTTGTTTCCTTTACTCTACTACTTTGTAATCACTGCCCTTTTTAATTCAATATGGCCCTTATACCCCTGTCACACGGCAAATCTAATGTCATTTCCAACAAATGACATTTGTTGCGATTAATGTCATTATCACAGCGCGCTGTCACACGGAGAAAACTAATGTCATTTGAAAACGATGACAATGACGATGACAATGACGTTGCTTTCAAACCGTAGCGTTAGATCACTGACTTGTCGACATTGCCAACGAAGTCGAGTCGAGCCAAGCCAAGCCAAAACTAAGGCAAGCAACAAGGCGAAGAGAATGATAGGCGCGTCCGCTACATCTGCTAAAGTGGTACGAGAAGTGCAGTTGCATGTCATCGCCGTTCTGATGTGCATGCGGGCTTCTAATATCCTCATTCTTGGCACGTACCACAGGAAAACACGCGGCCGATGCTCCGGTGCGAACCAACACGACTGCTGCAGCGAAAGTTAAATACGGCTGTCTGGTCACTGGACTGAGAGTAGTTTTCTGTATTTACGCACGTGATGAACTTCAATGTCGTTAAAGCAATAATTAGGTAATAAAATGGATGTAATAATAGTGATCTTTTGTTAAAACAATAAAGAAGCATTTACTGTTTGCGAAACACTGGTAAACTCATGGTGTCGAGGATACACATTCAGTTCCAAACGAATGCGAATGAGTTCGTTTTAAATGTCATTTTCGAAAATGTCCTTACGTTTTACCGTGTGGCACCAAACAAATGGCATTACCAGCGAATGTCATTCGTTGTAAATGACATTAGATTTGCCGTGTGACAGGGGTAATGAAAAATAGAATAACAAAATGAGGAGTGACTGCCACAGCTTCAGTCAACGTGAAGTATAATTTCCTCAAACACGCGCTGAGCGTTTTCGATGGATTTAAAATTCTTGACATTTCCATGGGACAAATTATTGTTGGGAGGGAGCATGTGATAATTGCTGGTAATGCCCGACAAGCTGATTTGCAAAGAGCAGATGACAGAGTTCGTGCATTAGCAAGTAGTAGCTTGCTAGATTTATTCTGCACTGTTGTCATTGCTATTATAACTAGAAAAGAAACAAACTGAGACACAGTGTTTTACTCCTCCGATTGTCGTAAAACGCCCTCAAAAGCAAGTAAGCTTCTATGTCAAATTTTGGCATTCTCGCCCGGCATGATATAAAACTGTAGACTGCTGCTTTCCTGATAGGGCTCACAGCCCTACCAGGAAACTCTCGAACATTTCATGGTGAGGTACGTAATACAAGAGGGCCTGTTGTCGTTATGGTGACCACTGAGTTTCTAATGGCTTGGCGTGGGCAGCTTGCATACCAATAATCTCTCTTTTGTCTGTCTTCCTGAACAGTGAAATGATGAAGCCATGAGAAATATGGAAACAAAAATGGTGAAACAAGAGTTAGTCCAATAAATGAAAAATCACGGTTCTAGGGGAAGTGTTCAGAAACATACCTTGCGAGCCTTCTGGCCCAGTAATGACACATTCACTGTTGACTTGTACGTGCAGAGACAATAGAGTTCAAAGGGGTGAACAAATATGAGCAGCGTCTTGGACGCTGGAGTAGGAAAAGGAAGAGCCTCAATTACTATGGTGGGATTGTGGGTGAGCTTGTAATTCATGTATGACTAAGTACAGTGCACAAAACGCTCCCAGACAAAAAAGCACATACACACACACAACACTTTTTAGAGTGCATTTCTTTCAATGGTGCCCTTGTGTGGGCTTCCTTAGTGAAGCCTCGATTAGATGACATTTTTTACCAGATACTAAGTAAAAGTACACGACTATATTACAGTAATTCCACTTGCGCGCTTCATGCTGGAAGGCACCGCGGTTTATTTTTCGCACTCTGTGGCGATAGCTGGAACTTGAGGGCCTGGCGTTAGTTCAGTGCTTGGCGTGGCCGGCTCCTCCGCACAGCGGCGCGCGCAAACAATGATCGTTCATGGGGCGAGGAGGCTTTTGGCCGCACCGGTGTTGTTGCTGCGGCTTGTATGACGCGAGAAAAGTTTGTGCGCTGCTGTGTGATTCCTTACGAATTAGGAAACGATGACTAATGGTCCACGAGGGGCAAAGAGCATAGTGGCGCCTATTTATTCTCATATGCGTTTATTAATTTTCATGCACATACTCACACTACATTCACGTAGGTATTAAGAAATGGAACATGTGTATGAGCTATTGTCTAGTGCCTAAAGCGCACTACACAACTTGCGGGTTTATGTATGTTTGTGGTTTCGTGAGTTCATTTCAATGACTTCATCCAGTCGCCTGCTGGTGAGGGCGCTTGCTTTCGTCTGTGTATTTTGGCGTCCTCCTGTGGCATAATAGGTCTAGACGAAGCATGATCCGCCCACATAAACATGCTACAATCGCGCGTGTAAGTAAGAGGTAGGTATAAGTTAGAGAACCTCAAGAGATTAAAATTAATCCTGAGCCCTTCACTACGGCATGCTTCGTAATTATATTGTATTTTTGGTACGTACGGTGCACCCAAGAATTAATGAATTTTCTTGCCGCAATCGCCACAGCAACGCTTCGTCATGCTAAGTCACCAACTGTGACTAACAAAAATATTTAACCAATCGCTGGACACATCAACTCTTGCAACCCAATGGAAAATTGGGAAGGTGATTGCAATCTTCAAATCGGGCAATAAAAGTTCACCATGTAATTATCGGCCCATTTCCATTACTAGCACATGCTGCAAACTATTGTAACACATAACATACTCGAACCTTGTCCCCTTTCTTGAATCTAACTCCTTTTTCTCACCAGCTCAGCATGGCTTCCGGAAATCATTTTCGTGTGAAACGCAGCTCATACCATTTACTCATAAACCACACCGCATTCTTCATCGTTCTTCGTTAGCTTACTGCATTTACTTAGATTTTTCTAAAGCGTTCGACAAAGTCTCCTATATACTTCTTTTTCCCAAACTTAGTCAAGATAATATCGATAGTAGTTTTATGGATCAAAGATTTCCATGTAATTACTTCTTTTTTTGGAACCAATAAAAAATCTGAATCTGAATCTAATCGTTCCCGATTTGTTGTAGACAATAAACTTTCCTCTAACCGATGTCCTGTTCAATCTGGAGCCCCACAAGGATCCGTATTAGGCCCCCTTCCTTTTCTAATTTTCATTAACGACCTTCTTTAGTTTTTTCTAATATTAATCTTTTCGCTGACGACTGCGTAATTTTCCCTGAAATAGTTACTGATAACGAGGCTAACATTCTCCAGTCAGATCTATATACTATATCTGACTGGTGCAATACTTGGCTAATGGAATTAAATATTAACAAGTGCAAAGTGATGCATGTCTCTCGTGCATCTACTATAGGCCTTTTTCATATTACCTAAACAGCTCTCCCTTAGCCGCCGTTTCATTCTACAAATATTTAGGCGTTCATATCACATCTAATGTAAGTTGGTCTTTGCATATTGAGAACACAATTTACAACGCTAGTGGCATGTTAGGTTACTTACGCCGTAACATTTCAGGAGCTCCTGCATCTTTAAAGCTCTTGTTATATAAAACACTCATTCGATCTAAATTAGAATACACCACTCCAGCCTGGGATCCAAGCACTAACAATTTGATTCCGTCAATAGAAATGGTGCAGAATCGCTCTACTCGCTTCATCTGTTCTTGTTATAACCGCACTGCCAGTATAACTTCTATAAAATCTGACATCTCTCTTTCATCTCTAGCATACCGCCGAAAAAAATTGCGCTTCCACCTTGTCCATCGCCTTTACTATCACACGACCCTCCGTGACGAATTCATTCTTCATCCACATTATATATCTGACCGTGTTGACCATCGGTTTAAGGTTGGCATCGAGGTTTAAGTTTTGAAGGCACGCGACATAAATGCCGTGGCACGGTCGGAAATCGGCAACTTAGGCGTGCCATGCCGGAATATGAGGCACTCGTTAATGAAGGTCATCAAATGAGCGGCCCCAGAATCAGCGGCCGCTGGAACTTCTATCCACTTAGTCAGGTAGTCCGGTTTGTTAGGAATTAAGGGCGATTGGTTTTATGGGCACAGGCTGTGAGTTTGTGGCGGCCTTACGAGCTTGAAAAATGTTGGAGGACGACACGTACAGGTAGACGTTGGCATGCATGCCAAACTGCCAAAACGTTTGCTCAACGTGAGCCAATCTTCTGCTGACTTAGGTGGCCAGCAGAGGAGGCGTCGTGCTACATGTAAATTATGGATGATTGCATGGCCATAGGCACCATGCACAGGTAGGAACGATTCGCTTCATGTACGCCGACGATAAAGGATGCCATCTTAGACTCTATAAGCTGGAGAAAGCCTATCGAGGCGGCGCTTAGGTGTATTGGTATCACCAGAGAGGCGCCGGACGATGTCGCACATTTCGCTATCCTTTGATCGTGCAGCTCATAGGTCTAGTACTGGAAATACCGACGCATAGTAGTTAGTAACGGCAGGGTTGCGTGAAAGGTAGTCGGCGTCTTGGCGACAAGAACCACTATGATGAATTACCGTGAAGCTGTAGTCCTGAAGTTTAAGGGCCCAGCGGGCACGTTTGGCATTTAGTTTTTTTTTTTTTTTTTTTGAGCCAGCGCTGCGCAACATTGTCAGCAACAAAATGCTTTCCTAAGGTCGAAACTTCTCAATGGCTCAGGCTACCGCGAGGCACTCAACTTCTCAAGCTTGGTACTATCTCTGTTGTTTAATGAGGCGGCAACTGGCATAGGCAACGGGCTTCTCGTTCCCTTCAGAGTCGAATTGTAGAAGCACCGCCCTAAGGCCAAGAACATTGGTGTCAGTGTGGATGATGCTAGGGGCGTCCTCGTGACAGTGTGCGAGTGTCGGTGGAGTCGCCAGGACCGCCTTAATGTACTGTAAAGCTGATTCCTGGTGGGGGCCCAATGCCATTCCAGATTTTTCTTCTGTAGTTTATTGAGGAGTGCAGCGCGAGTGGCGATGCCAGTGACGAAACAGCGGAAGTAGGGAGTCGTAATGCAAACAAGGCATAAGGCGTGCAGACACGGACACAAGAGAAGGGGACAACACGAACGCCGACTATCAACTGAAGGAAGCACTGAGGCGAGAAAGGAAAGAAGACACAAAACTCATCTGCGCATGCTCTGGAAAGGTATCACCACGTGGCAATCGGGTACACGTGTCGGTCTATATGAGAGGTAACTGTTAAGGCATCTGATCTATTCCTTATCTAAGGTAATCGAAGGCTGACTCACGCAAGCACTCCCACCATTATTGATATGCCATGTCTCGACCATAAGACGCGTATATTCATTCCTATGCCGGTACGATATCGCGCATTCATCTAACCTAGGCGTGCAGTTACAATTTTGGCAGCGTTGGCAATTTTGTTAAAGATTAGAAGGTGATCCACCGGTTAACGACCTTTTATGTTCCATTAGCCTGTGATTGATACATCGCCCCCTTTGCCCTACGTAGAAATGGCCACAGCTAAAGGGAACATTATATACCACACCCACAGGACAGTCAGTAAAATCGTTCTTTTTGATGTGCTTCACTGGACAAATATCTGTTTTTTTTTTTTTGCCTTTCACCTGCTCCTTTCCCTGCACAGCGGCGCATATCTTGCCTAGCTTATTGGGAGTAGTGAAAACGACATTAACACCATACCTACTTGCAATTTTTTAAAGCCTGTGCGATACTGAATAAATGCGAGGAATAGCCACTACTCTTTTCTTCCCATTACTGCTTTCTTTAATCCCATCTGTCCCCCTCGAAATCGACTTCTTTAGGCGTTCAGCCACACTGGCTACTGCTACGCTAGGACACCCTGCTTCTAATAGGCGCCGGACCTGTGCATTAAAACTGGCGCTCATTTTGTGCATTCACGATCGGGTGAGAGAAGACTTAAGGCACGACATGGCAATTCTGTTATTTACTACTTTGGAATGCTTGGATTGAAAATTTAACAATGGCTTCGAAGATCGGGAGGAGTACTGCCAACACACGTGATTTTGATCGAAGACCAAATAAATGCCTAGAAACTCTTATTACGCGCCTGTGAGTAAAGCCCTTGGTAAACGTTAATCCGCCTCCATTACGTTTACATTGCTCACTTACTGAGGTAGCAGCGGAATCAAGTTCGTCCTTATTGCTGAAAATCAGGTAATCAGCTTAACGAAATGCCTTAACACAATCGCCCAAGGCCTTCTCTAAGCAGCTGTCAGTCTTGCTCAGGTACATATCAATAAGAATAGGGGCAACCTTTCAACCAGTACATATTCCTGATTTCTGCAGAAACATGCCATCTCCACGCAACCAGCGTCCACATTAAGTACATTGAAAGAATTTCTAGAAAAGCACCCGTGGAAACACCGCATCTATCTATAAAAGCCGACTCTTGCGTTTGTTCTTTAATGCACTCATTTACGGAGCGCATCGTCTGCACACCTTACCCCTTCTTTGCATTATGAATCCTTACCAACAAGCTCAGCTTTCTGTCGTCCCAAGTAGGGAGCGAAGACGAAAAAAACTTTTCACTTGTTTGGCCGTTATAGGAAGCGGAATGCTTGCTTAAGATTGTAGCTTCAAAGGGTCAGGGCTGGTGCCGTGGACAATCATAACATGGTCACGGTAGGTAACTTCTAAATAGTCGCAGAAACACTTCGAAAGCTTTATGCGGAGCCCACCATTATCCAGAACGCGCAAGACGAGCTCCAAGCGCCTTTGGGGTTCGGAGAACGTGGGAGCGTAAACGATGATGTCATCCAAATATACCTACGCCATCGACCACTTCAAGTGTCCAAGGAATCGGTCCATTAGTTGTTGGAGCGTTGCAGGCGCATTAGAGAGCCCAAAAGGACGGCGGCGGAAGTGGCACAGGCCGCCCGGTATGCAGTCTTCGGCGCGTCGTTCTCGTGGAGCCCGACCTGCGGCGTTCTTCGTTACCGCTACAATAGTGACATGCTCAAGAGTGAAATCAATCAAAATTATTTTACAGCAGTACATAAACAATCACTTGATGCTTGTCTATGTATCTATAGTGCTGGCTTTGTCAACAAACGAACAAACCTAACTCACTGCATTAAGTATGGTAGTCCAAAGGCAAATGTTAAATGTGTTATGTCACTGACATTTGCACACACACAAAGAATGCTTGAGCTAACGCTCAGCAAACTTCAATTTTTGTTTTTGCGGATTAAACAACATCTGAGTACTGCTGCATGAGTCAGTCTCAAGGCTGGATGAAGCGAGAAAGGTCCACCAAGCGTGAAATTATAAGTTATGCAACTATCTACTCGCGTATTAGTGTATGGAGTAGCCGTCCAAGCAGGCATTGCTATAGCTAAAGCCAATGAAGATTACAAAGTTATTTACATCGACCCAACAAATACAAGTCGCTCTTTTTCCTCTTTCTCATGCCTGCTTATAGCGGTCTCATATACATACATATATATATATATATATATATATATATATATATATATATATATATATATATATATATATATATATATATATATATATGTGAACACCTTGCATGGCGGCAAGGACGGCATGGACAAGGGGGAAATGCGGTAACGTCAACGTATAAGAACCGTTATTAAACATAGCCAACAAAAACACCACATGTGGGCTTGGTGGCACCATACGAGACGCACTGCTCAACCCTCTGTTCATCTTCGTACAGGTGTTCCTGCAAGTGCAAGTGCGCATCAGCGACGGCCTTCCCGTGCTGACTGCAAATCTTCCTTCGACGACGTCATCAGCATCATGCCTACACGTGCCCTACGCTGCGCTGATTCCACACGTTGTCAAACCGACTCATTCATCACCCGTGGCCCATGGGAGGTGGACCGTCCTTTCGGTGCACCGGCGACGACACTGACAATGTCAGGGCCGCATAAAATAGAAGGCCAACCACGCGCCCATTTATTTCAGTGGGCTTGGTGGCACCATCCGATACGCAATGCTCCTCTTCGTACAGGTTGGTGATAAATGGTCCTTTTCTAACTGCTTGAGAGCCAGCTGTGTTGGGTCACTGGTGCTGCTGAGCCCCGGGTGTTTCTTCCGCTGTTGCTGTGAGTCATCAGATGTTGTACGTTTTCTATTACAACTTAGTGGAGATGTGGAAGAAAATACAAGGCCTAAGATTGACGAGGTTCTGAAAGGTGTTACGAAAATACAGGCCTCTCAAATTCTTCTTCAGACTAGATTACATGATGTGCAAACGAGGCTGACAGATATCGAAAGAGCACTCACGTCATTTAAACTTTACTAGGACAAGGTAGGTAATTGTGAAGTTGCCATTACTGCCCTACAGAAAAAAGTGCAACACATGGACAAAAAACTGGATGACCTAGAAAACCGGAGCCGCATCAACAACACTGTCATCTTTGGTTCAAAGGAAGACGATCATGAAACTAACACATCCTTGGCAGAACACGTCACGGAGAACAAGCTCGAGGTAGCGGTACGATCTCTCGAACGCATTCATCGTATTGCTAGAAAGACCACGAGCGAAGACCAACCCGCAACTGTGCTTGTATGATTTCTCTGAAAAAGCTGCCATCCCTTGTAAATGTTTCAAACTGCAACCCGATACCATATCAATTTCTGAAGATTTTTCGCCAGCTGTTCGGGAAGTGCGGAAAAAATTGCGGCAGTCGTCGAAGGTTGACCGTGTGGACGGTGAAAAGATCAGCCTTTGTTTTGATGAACTGAAAACTGGCAATAGCTGGTACGCGTGGGACGGCGAGAAAAATAGAAAAGCTCCGATTAAGCCTACACACGATGAGAACGATGCTGTTCCACGCGGTACTGAAAAATGACCGCAAAACACAAGCCCCCTGACGTTATTATGCCGTAGTGCACGTAGCATTGTCAACAAAAGAGAAGAATTAGAAGAACTTTTATTGCTGCACTCTCGTGACATCATCCTAATCACAGAAACCTGGCTGCACCCCGGGATTCATGACGCTGAAGTCATTACAGTGACTTATGGTCTCCTTCGCACAGATCGTGACGGTCGCGGTGTGGGCGTAGGCCTGGTAATCAAACACAGTATTTTATCTTGAGAACACCAAGGCATAGCTCGTCCTGAAAGTGCCTGGTGTACTGTTAACGGGGTGTGCGGCATGTCGGTTCTGATAGGTGGCGTGTACAGGTGTCCAAACGCTTTTGTCGAATACATGATGGAATTGCACGATTTCCTTCACACCAAGGTAAATGCCAGAAGTAAGCTGATATTAACCGGCGATTTCCATCTTGCAGGAATATACTGGGATAACCTAACATTTAGAACTAGGGAAAAGGAAAGCTGCGACTTACTGGTTAAAATAATGTTTCGCTTTTAATTATCGTAGCTAGCTAACCACCCAACAATACAGCAGGAAGACGCCGCGTCAGTGCTGGGTCTGGCATTTGTCTTGAACACTCCTAAACCAGAAATTAGCATAGAAGATGGCGCTTCTGATCATCAAGTGATTTTACTGACCTTTTTTGAGCTAACATCACAGGCGCGGGCCACCCAAGCGATCCTTACATTGATTTTAGAGATTGTAGAAGAGCAGATGATGCCAGCATCACAGACTATTTAGAAACTGTGTTTGAGGATTTCACAGTGCTGCCTTCATAGGATGTTAATAGTTCTTGGGCAAAATTGAAAGGTACCATAGAACACTGTGAAGAATATTAGATTCCCACAATACGTAAACGAACAAATAGAAAAACATCTTGGATTACCTGCAATATCATCCACTCAAAAAGAATGTTGCAAATGATGCGCAGGAAAAACCAAATCCATTGGCAACCGTGCATGTGTCAGGTGGGTTAAAGTTAGAATTAAAAGAAGGAAAGAGATAAATTTTCCTCCAATACTCTGACGAACTTCACGCACGATCAGCCGCAAAAATTCTGGCGCTATCTGTCGAAACCTTAAAACTGAATAGTGCAAGTTGAAATCGCGGGATCTCTCACACATGATACACACGCTATTGCTAAAGCTTTCAATAACCATTTCCAATCTCTGATCACACGCTCTCCCTGTCCAAGCGACGTTTCGTTTTCATCGGATTCAGTAATGCCTGCTGTCGTTATAACTGAACCAGGTATGCTGAACCTGCTCTTGAAGATAGGCACAAAAGAAAAAAAAAGGAAAACGTCCGGTCCCGATAACATTTCCAATGTGTTTCTTAAACGATATGCTGTCCAACTACAACTAGCTCCGTTATTACACAAGATTTTTTCGGTGTATCTTCAACCAGCTGCATTACCTTCAGACTGGCTGGTTGCAAAAGCAATCCCGATAAACAAAGGTGGCAACAGGTTGCATATAGACACATATCGATCGATTTCTCTAACAAGCTGCTGTTGCAGATTAATGGAGCACATTATATCACACAACATGGGCGTGCCCCAACGTGAAGGCAGCCCCGCAAATACCCAACCCCACACCTGAGCAGTGGGAGGCCCTGCTAACTAGTTCGGATCCTCGTAACCAGCAGCAAGTCGTGCGGCGGGCCCGGGAGACAGCAAGAGCCGCAAGAGCCCTGCACTAAGGGCGCCTCCCGCACAAGCAGAAAGACACCTGCTTTTCCTTCTTTTTTTTTACTAAACGTTTTTTCCTCCTCTTCCTTTCCACGATAACACCAATATTGGAAATTTCTCATGACCTCACAGAGATAATCAATTCCGTATTCAAGGAGATGCCAGATTCGTAGATTTCTCCAAAGCCTTCGATCGTGTACCTCACAGTGAACTGATTGAAAAACTTAAACTAATTGGCATTGAATCTAACAATACATACATAGCCGTCTTCTCACTCAGATCACAATATGCATCTGTAAACAATGCTCAGTCTCAGCGCCTCGAGGTTTTTTCTGATGTGCCGCAGTGGTCAGTGCTGGGGCCCTTACGCTCTGTTGTGTACATCAATGACATCCCATCATGTGTTGAGCGTAAAGTAACAGTGCGTCTTTTCGCAGATTATTGTGTTGTCTACACAACTATTTGGTACCTGGACGATGAAATTAAACTAAACACCTCACTAAACAGCATCTCAAATTGGTGTGAAAGGTGGGGAATGAAGTTTAGCATCAGTAAAATAGCGCGCATCACTTTTACACATAAAAGGTACCTGACATATTCACTTACAATATAAGGGGCACAGCAACAATAACATCAGATATTGTAAAATATTTGGGGGTGACATTCTAGAGCTCGCTCAAATGGGACACTCACATTGATGGCACATGTGCAAAGGCATTTAGGCAACTCATTTTCTTGTGTCGGAAATTGGCTACAGCACAATCCCATGTCAAATTAACTGCATATAAAACACTCGTTCAGCTGATACTTGAGTATGCCAGTATTGTATGGTTCCCGCACCAGTCTTACCTCATTTATAAGATAGATAGAGTACAGCGTTTGGCGCTTTGTTTTATTTATTGCAGGTACTGACCGTCTGACAGCGTCACTGCTTTACGTGAACACGCATACATCCCGACTCTAATATCAGGACGGCGTATCACTGCCATCAAGTTGCTTTTCCTTCTTTATCACGGGCGCATAAACATAGACAAAACAAAATACATCAGGCCACCCTTCCAACATTCTGAAAGAGCATCATAATAAGTGTATGAGACATTTTTATGTGCGCTACAACACATGTATATAATAATTTTTTTCCTTCTGCAATTGAAGCCTGGAACCATTTGCCAGAAGAAATTGCGCATGTTGACTCTATCGAACAATAAACTACCGGCTCCCAGAAAATGGACAGGGTGTAAACCGACACATGCTTGTTTAGAAACATAGGTTGACAAATATAACGTAAATACAGACTACAGCTACCACAACATGAATGGATACGCATATAGAGATGTATCGGAAACTATAAAAGCATGAAAGGCCTTGAACTATAATCATGCTGCGCAAGATACCTAAGAAAAGAAAAAGAAGAGGGAAGAAGAGAACAGAGCGCTAACTACCAACTTTATTGCCTGAAACTACATGAAACCTTTATATAGGTAACTTAATCACATGCGCCACCACAATACGCAAAACCTAGACAATCAAACTGCCGCTACGAACACCAAGTGTGCACATTATTAAGCCGAAAGCATTAAAGAGGCCCTAAGCCACTTTTTAACGAAGTGAAGAAAAACATTTGAAGTGAAAAGAGGCTATTTTGGAAATACTTTGCCGCAAAGGTCACTTCAATGCGTTCAGCAGAAGGGGAGTTGTTGGCAATCAAACACCCCCCCCCCCCCACCCCGCCCCCCAGCCTCCGCTGTGCTCCCGTTCTTTCTTCAATACCTTGTACGACGAAGGCCACGGCGGAGTGGGGTGCGCGGGCAACGCTCCACCTTCTAAACGTTACCGTGGCGCGCAGTTGAAATTTCATTTTGAATGTTAACGTAGACGCCACGACTACCGCCTTTGGTGCCTACGACGCGCTAGGCAGAATCCAAACTTGGTTGCCTTCACCGAGCCGCAGTGCGCTTATCCAATGGACTCGTGGCGGCACCCCGCGGCGGCCGCAGGATCTAAGCTATGTAGCCAACCGCAGCTTGACGTTAGCTATTGGCCAATAGCAGTCGTCTAAGGGAATGGCAAAATAAAGCGTCCGATGACGGAATAAAGTGTCCAGTAGAGAGTGAGGACAGGGTCTTCTGTGCAAAAGAGAGCGTTTGAGAGAAAGGTGACTTCGCGATCAGGACTATGTTATTTCACCAAGCCCGAGGGGTGCTTCAGAGGCCCTTTAAGTGCCTATGTTGGCGGTGACCTTGGCAAAACTATGCCGTGACGAAAATTGGCCGACGCGGCAAAAAATAAAAACACGTCAGAAATTGACGCCACATTTCTCAGGGAGGTTCCTGTGAACAAAGTAAATTTATTTATTTATTTATTTATTTATTTATTTATTTATTTATTTATTTATTTATTTACAAATACTGCAAGCCCTATTCGGGCCCAAGCAGGAGTGGTTACATCAAAAGGAATAAACAAGGCTGGAAATCGAAAAATAGAATACAGAATAATAAAAATATGTAAAATATAATATACAGAAACATCAGCCTTTGCAATTTAGACTTATCAACAATAAATACGATATAGGAACAACAGTTGTAGTTTGCAAATCAAAAACAATGACAAAGCATGGACACACAACAGATCACTCAATTCAGCATTTTCACTTAATTTTAGTACAAAACACAGACGATGATTAATTAATGTCCTGCCCTATGTGCATGATGCTATTAATCAAAAGAAAAACCATTCACAAGATGAACGAACGATTGTGTGGTATTAGCGTTATATAATTCTTGTGGTAATTTATTCCATAATGAAATAGCATAAGGATACAGGGAATATTGATGCATGCTAAGGTGACTGAATGGTTGCCGAACTGTTTTGTTGTGTTGTGTACGGGCAAAGCGTATTGGCGGCTCGGTTATGTGACGTTCACGCTGTATTTTAAAGTGACCGTGGTAAAGTTGATAAACAAATTTTAATCTGCTAACCATTCTGCGATGATCCAGTTTATTTATCTTCGCCCTATCGCGAAGAACTGATGCGCTCAAGAAGCGCGAATAGGTAGAATAGATGAGCCTCAACGCCATGTTCTGCACCATTTCTATTGTTTTAAATGAAATATTGCGGATACGGACTCCAGATTAGGTCGGCATATTCTAATTTAGGCCTAATGAGAGCTTTGTATGCTGTTAAATTATTACCTTTGAAAAGGAAATTTTGTAAATATCAGTCTGGGTGACAATCGAATCACGGCCTCCAGGGGGCACTTCCCTGGAACCACGGTACAGTAGTAGAGCAGCAGCTTCCAGGTTTATTCTAAGCGGACGACATTGTTTTGCTACCAAAGGTTAGTGGGACGCCTCGCATTGGGTGCTCACAGGAAGACTACAAATGAAGCTGTGCAGGGTGATATGGGCTGGACTAGTTTTGAAGTCAGGGAAGCTTGCAGTAAAATTGATTATGTAGAAAAACTGAGGAATATGGAAGAAAGTAAATGGGCTGGGAGAATGTTCAGGTATCTGTACAGTAAAAACATTGATTCACAGTGGACGAAAAGTACTAGGAAGCTTACCAGCAAGTATGCGGCCTGTACGGTGGGCAACACAGCAACAAAGAAGGTCAAATGGAAAGTCAGTCCGAAATAATCTCGCAAGTGGCGGCAATGAAAAAGAAACCTGCGATGAGTAACTACTTAAGAGGAAAAAACGAAATCAGGAAAGAAACAATTTATGATAACTCAAAAGAAAGCTATTTACTTTTCGAAGCGAGATCGGGATGCATGCCTTAGAACGCACACCTATAAAGCGAGATATAAGAAGGAAGAAGAAGCTTGTGCTTGCTGCGGTAAAGCTAGGGAAACGATGGAGCATGTTTTATTAGACTGTGAAGACTTCTGCCCAGCGGTCGATTTAGGCACCACTAGCCTCCTTGAAGCGCTTGGGTTCTGCGAGAGCAGTGAAAAAGTGAACATGTCCGCAATAGGTATTATTAAGGGGCGATTGGAGGATTGGTGAAAGAAAAGTAGGGAAATGAGAAAAGGCGGAGACGTACAAATGCAAAGTTCGCAATAGGGGATCAGAAAGTTTGGTTCTAGGAGCTCATAAGGTTTTTTTTTCTTTTTTAACGTAGGTAGGACATTAGGCAGCATAAGAGCATGAGCTTAGCGCAAACCACCGCCCCGTTCCAAAGGGGACGCTCATAACATCCATCCATGCACTGGCTGCTCCGCAGTTCTAGCTTACTAAAGGTGGAGCTAGTGCGTTCCTGACTGCACATCTCACATCGCAACCTCTGACTAGTGCGTGCATGAGTGGGCGGCGCAGGTGACGGGGCGGAGGAGGTTGCGCCATGTTATGAGCCTACAAAATGAGCGCGTTGATGACGTTGCGAGGTCTACAAACGGCATAATGCTTTCGGATTCCCACACGTAAGCACTCTTAAGTGTCTGCCGAATTTTAAGTTTAGTAATTTCTGTCGCGCCAGGCGTTGTTGCGCAGAAAAGCAGGCGCGCGCTCTGTGCACTGGCGTGATAGTCGGAGCGGCGGCGAGCGACGAAGAAGCGCGCACGCTCTTGCGGTTCGCGAGGACTGCTGCGCCGGTATAAGTCACTGCGGAAGCAGCGCGTGGCACGGCGCTTTGGTGAGCAGGTCGCCTTGGTGCCACACGTGTACTTCCCATTGGGGCGCGTTATGTCTTGCAAGAAGTCTAGCCCCGATTGTATAACTTATTGCAGTTAACAATATGTCTTACAAAGACGTCTAACCTACCTTCATGTATTACCAAACGTGCAGCAGGCTTTAGCCTTCTTTTGTTACGAGAATGTAACACCTACTAAACTTTTTTAACTGGCTAAAATGTCTATTTATACGACAACGAAAACCTCATCCTCGAGGCCGTTCGAAAAGCAGATCAAGATCACAGCAAAAAAAAAAAAAAAAAAAGAAATCAGATGCACAATAAGAACGAAAAACAACAACAACAACATTTGACAGAAGGCACATGCGAAGCTCAGAATAAGTGACGCCAATAAGAAAAGAAATGCTGATGGGGAACGCAACTTGACCAAGGGAACGGACAAATGTTTAAAAATCGTATATGGCCATGTACAAAAGCAACCTCTTCTACCTGAGAGTAAAATGTAAGGCGTGCTTGCGCACTTATTTGTTTGTTGCGTGATAAAGAATGCTTCAATAATTTCCCTTTCTGCCTTATCACGGGCTTTAGCCTTGACCCGAATCTGATCGAACTGCGGTGAGCAGCCGCAACTTTTGCAACTGAAAGTAGAATGCCCACCATTGTTACGCCTTACCGCAAGACTGCGCTCCCGCGTGCGATCATTAATGCAGAGCCCCGTTTGCCCGATGTGCGCTCCCGCACAAGGTTACGGTTGACAACACTGGAGACAGACTTCGTGAAGAACGTTGCATGCCTCTTCGCAAACTGGGGCTTTCTATTTGGACATCATCGAGCAAACCTGTCTTAACTTGCAACGCGCTGAAATCACTACATTCATGCAGTACGTACTCGTGACCTCCGTGACATTGTGGGATACATTGTGAATGTACGGGATTACTTGAACTGGCATCTTATCACTTTACTTCACCTTTGCGCTGCATTCTTTGTACTTTCCAAGTATATAGATTGTCACATGCACAGGAGTCTAGCTGCAAAGGATAACCGGTTGCACAGAGATGATCCACCTGCAGTGGGCCTTAAAGCTCTGCCGCATCTGGTCTGTCGGAGAGGACTTTTCGAGGGCCGCTGCGCATGTTGACAAAATAATACCTCTTTTTAAGAGCTTAGAGTGCGCACTTTCATACGGTCACAGACCTTTCTTAGTTATTGGGTTATACTTTCAGTGCATAGTCTAGCAGAAGAAACTTTGCGTCGGCAATTGAAACGGTGCGCTTCGCCGGTATAGGCGGGGTACACTGCTGCAGGTAACGTCCGAAAAGGACCTTGGGGGTCGAGGCTACTCCGTTTAGGCCATTCCAATCCTAAAAATTGCAAGGTGTTCAATGGAAATGGGAGCGAGTTCTTGCTCTTGGCCACTGGAGAAGTGCCACGCCCGCGGGGGACTCGCCCAGCCCTATATAGCTGTGTCAGGGAGGCCTGAGATGCCACAAGGCGGACTGGAAGATACTTTGCTTCAGTACTAACCTTTTGGTTTGAAGCCGCCTGAGGAACTCCCATCGCCAATCGAAGTCCCTTTTCGTGTACTGCTTCAAAGCGCTCGAATTGGGTCGGTGATGGTGCTATCACTCATAACCTGTGACTGCACAACTCGAACGATTGATCTAAAATACAGTCTTAATAACTACACTCCACTACGGAGGATGTGCAATGAGAAATATAGCTAAGTGAGAATATTGTGATTTCGGCAATACATTGCTGCTGTGCTCAATCTATCTCGGCAACTAAATAATTTTTTTTTTAGTGTATACATGTTGTGTACGCCAGTATTGCTATACCAAACAAGCTATCAGGCGTAAATGCTGTTTTTTTTTTTTTTTGCGATTATGTACAAAATTAGACTCAGCAGCGTAACCCAGTCCGTCCTGCTCTGATAAATTATGGTGCACGGCTGATATCATTGACGTTCTTAACAGCTCTTATTTTCCTTTCTTTTCCGCGCGGCTATAGCGAGTGAGCATCGTTTCGGTTAAACCGAATCAAACGGAGGAGGCTGCTCAAACATCACACACAAAAGGAGCTAAGCCACACGGAATGATAAACGAAAGTCGGGGAGCGCGAGTGGGTCTGCTGGGGAAGCCATAAAATTTCTGGGAAAGAAGAAACATGCGAAAGCTATAAAACCACTCTGATGAAACGGGGCGCCCGACGTTGTCGCCGAGACGCTCTCTCTCGCTCTCTTTCTGCAGCAGCAGACAACACTCGCGACAAATCTCGGCGGCGGCGATTTCGCTCTCGACGCTGCCGGGAAACGCACGCTTCCGTCCCGCTGCACATAAACAAATGAAAACGTCCGCGTGGGAGTGCGGGTGCCTGCGATCCAGGGAAGCTTCGCCGGATGGAAGGCGAGAGAGATACCGGGAAAGGCAATTTGTAGTTTGTCGGGGGAAGCTTTGAGTAGAGGCTCGAACACTGTGTCCCAGATAGCGTTGTGTCGAAATGCATTTATTTTTTCTTGCGCTACTCTTTTATACACAGCACCGCACGAAACAGTTCCATTGTAGTGACTGAGATACTCTTGGCGCGTCGATACTAGAGCCTGGTGGTAAAAAAAGACCTCATCCAGAAAATGAAAATAACGCACGAAAAATAACTTGTCTACGATGCTCCGCCGCTAGAGGGCGGTCGTTGCGAAAACGCAGCGCGCCGATCCACTGTCGACCGGCCCGCCTGTGTCGTCTGCGAGCGCGCGTTCTGATTGGCCGCTGAACGGCGCGTGTTCCCTCTCTTCCATCCTCGATGCGTTTGCTTATCTCTTGCTGGCGCCCTCTCGCAACAACAGCGCTGCCTCGTCTGCTTCTCCTCCCGGCAACCGTTTCACTCGCTCCGTCTGCACCAGTGTCCCACTCCCTCCGCACCCGTCCATCTATCCACACATTTACGCGAGCACTTGTAAGGATTGGGCGGTGCCGCCACCATCTTTGTGATTTCGTCCGGTACAAACGGCTTTGACGGTGACCGTTTATTGTCGCCGCGCTGTGCTTTTCATTTCCCGCAGCTGCGGGCGGCATTGTACGTGCGCCGGCTCGATGTCGGCGAGACATGCGCCATGGCGAAAGCAGGAAGCCGCGAGGCAAACAAAGACTCGCTCAATTTATTTGCTGGCTACGCTCAAGGCGGTGTAGCCGCTGCGCGCTGTTTCTTTTTTCCTCTTTCTTTTTTAATTCTCGCGTGCGGTTTTCGAAAATTTTACATATCGACTGCCATTATTAACAGCATGTACTTCCTCTGCATTCCGCGTTCACTTGACTATCGGCGCATCTTGACTTATCTAGAACATCGGCCACCCCTTTGTTGTTCTACTTTGTGTGTGTGTGTGTGTGTGTGTATGTATGTATGTATGTATGTATGTATGTATGTATGTATTGAAGAGATACAAGCTTTAATGATATGGTGGAGCTGTTAGCATGGCTGACCGCCTGACATGCTACTCCAGTGGCTTGAATGGATGCGTGCGGGTGAAGGAGACCAGTTACGGAAGTACCCTTAAGATCCTATGTATGGGACTCCTTGTGGCACCCTTTCTGCCACGCCCATTGCCGCGGACCCCGAGGCACGTCTCCGCCGTGCTGCGCTGGCACGCCGCGCTGCCGAAGAGTTGCCCTCACAGTAGGGCTCAGCGTCAACTGTAAAAGGGCGCCACCGCTCGAAACCAGAACTTGGAGCTCGTTCCAGCTCCGTGCGCGCTAGAAGAGGCAGCGTGCCGATCCGAGCGCCCCGCGATTCGGTCGCATGTCGCGCGAATATCGCTCTCGTAGCGGCGGTGCTGCCGTCGTTCACTATTGAATGCGGATTGCTTCAGTGCACATTTGAGCGCCGCATGTGGTTGCGTTTTCATTACGTTTTTTTTTCTTTTTGTTGGACAGATGTGAGCATTTACCACGCATCAATCACCCCCAAGCAACAGCTCAATCAGCCCGCCCGGGTGGACTACAGGATACGTATGAACAAATATGAAGAAGCTTTCCTTGTTCCAGACGCCCAGTGATTCAGCGAGGACGCAATGGGTGCAAAATCTTCCCATGGCGGACAAGTCATTTCGTCAAAATCCTGAAAGATATAGCCTCTTTTTGTTTTACCGCTAACATAATTTATAAAAAGTCCACTACTACATGAACAATTCAACTTCCTTAGCGTCAGAGGCGGACATTATTTGCTTGAGAAATAAAAATGAATATTTGAGTAACCAACCGAGTCTCGGCAAAAATTTTTGAAGCACTTATTTTACTGCACATATTCCAATTTACGAATTGTAACCGGCGACTTCGAAAGTCATATCCACTTAGAACGAATTCTAAGGATACCAGCTTCAAAATATGTGTTCTCAAAGTTTGCGACGAAATGCATTGGTGTTCCAGTAATCTTTGAGCTTCAGTTCATAAAAAAATGCGTTTCGGTAAAACTAAGTGGAACAACAGTGTTCTATATTTACGATGAAACAACATGGCGAAATCAAGTTGCTGCAACACATTTTTTTCGCGAGTCTGACATCGCTTATCTAAACATTGGCACTATATATATATACAGCTTCAAAATATGTTCCAAGTGCATGTACCTTGTGAAATCAATAACTTCAATTCCTATATTGCAACATATACGCGAAAACAATCATTTCAAATGTTGACGAGAGAAATTTCCTTAACTAGTCAAATATGCATTTCGATTTCAAGTATAATGTTCGCCACTTAGAGTCTGCTCAACAAATACATTTGTGCGCATACCACAGGGGAGCTTTATGAACTGTTCACGTATTTAAAAAAAACGTCGGTATCTTTACGAACTGTTTTAGAGAACGAAAAGTTCACTACGAGATCTCGAGTGCGATGGATCGTCCTGTGCACGGTTCATTTAATGCATAGTTGCACGGAGCACGCACAGATATTGACGGCGCATGTTAACTGTGACCTCAATACAAGGCCTCTTTTTTAAAGCGTTCACACTATAGGAGTGCCATAGAAGGAAGGGGGGGGGGGGGGGCGAGCTTAGAAAAGCGGCACACGTGAAAGGGCGCCGCACGCCCCCCGAGATTGCGCAGTCAGCAGAGCAGCTGAGGTCAGCTCCGCTACAAGAGGCAGCGTGCCGAACCGAGCGCTCCGCGGCTTAAGCCTGTTTCACCCGACTCGATTTTCGTCCCACCGGAAGTGCGATTTCCGTAGCTTGCGACGAAAATCGCAGTCGCAGTGCCGACGACCCGATTTTCGGCTGCGACCAACCGGTTGGTCCCACCGACGCAGCGATCGCTGGCATTTTCCGCCATAATGGCGCCGCGAGCTATTTCGCGGTTTGTTTTCGGAAATGGCGTCTCGCTCAACAAGTGCAATGTACGGAGACATGCACTGCCGAATTCGGTACTTGCGCGAAGGGAGAGAGAGAAAGAGAGAGTGAACTTTAATGAGCACCAGCAGTTCAGTCGGCTGGGCCTAGGCCTCCCACGATGGGACGTCGAGGTCTTGCCTCTTCGCCGCTTCGTAGGCCTGCTGGGTCGCCCAGAGTTGGTCGTCGAGATTTGCAGCTGCGCAGGGCGACGGTGCCATCCCGACGAGAGGGTCACGGGATTAAGGTCTGGGTATTGATGTTTGCACTCCCATAGCATGTGGGGGACTGTTGCTGATTCAGTTTTACAGACCTTGCACGTCTGGCTCGGGTAGATGTCGGGGTATACGGTGTGATAGCGTGTGAGGGAGGGGTATGTATTCGTCTGTAACAGGCGAAGGGTGGTTCCCTGTGCTCTGTTTAACTTGCCGTGAGGAGTGGGGAAGGTTCTACTTGCGAGGTAAAATGACTTGACAAGGTCGTTGTATCTTGTAAGGCGGTCGCGTCCTGCGGGTGCACCTACACCGTCTCCGGCACGGTTGACTAGTCCTCGTGCTACGGAGTGTGTAACCGAGGTTGGTGAGGTGCGGGTGCACAACGCCGCTGGGATCCAGACGAGGATGATTTGATTTTCAGACGAATGCGGGGCTTGTTGTAAGATACGGAGTGATCGCTGAGAAAAACGACCCTTGATGTAGTTGTTGATTGCTGCGCGAGAATCGCTGAGCATGGTGTGACAGGCTGGGTCAAGAGTGGCCAGGGCGATGGCCACTTCCTCGGCCGTCTCGGCATTTTGGGTAACGATGCTGGCAGCATGTCGGAGCAAGCCGCCTGCTGTGGTAACCGCCGCAAAGCGCCGTTCATCTTGGTACTCAGCTGCGTCGACGAAGGTGACGCCCGCGGTGTTGGCATAAGCTTTGATGAGGGAGGTAGCTTGTGCCTTCCTGCGTTCTTTGTTGTGGTCTGGGTGCATGTTTTTCGGAATAGGGTCGGCGTGTATCCATTGCTCAATGTCACGTGGTATTGGGTATTTGTCTCCATGTTGACGGTGGTAGGTGATATTAAGCTTGGTTGGAATGCTGCGGCCTGTTTCCGTGAGGTTGAGCCGCTCTAGTTGAGATCGACGTTGGGCTTTGATTAACTCGTCTAGCGTGTTGTGGATACCTAATTGTAGTAAAAGTTCCGCGCTGGTGTGGTTGGGTAGTCCTAAGGCCTGCTTATAGGCTCCTCTGATGATGATGTGCAGTTTAGTCTTTTCAGTTTTGTACCAGTTGAGAAAGGGCGCAACGTAAGTAATGTGACTAGATGATAAAAGATTGGACAAGGGGGACGAGGATTTCTTCCTTCATATCCCCTCGTCGGCTGGTAACTCGTTTCAGCAGTCTGGATGTATTAGCGGTCTGTCGAAGGATCTTGGAGATAGCCGTAGAGTTAGCTCCGTTGGCTTCTATGGTCATACCAAGAACGCGGATGCTAGGGACCACGGGTATGGGTCTGCCATCCCTCAGGTTGAGCTCCATTTCCTCGTATTGGCGTTTATTCGTGGAGCCCCGTGGGGGGCGTCCATGGAGTGTGGGGCGGTATAGGAGAAGCTCCGGCTTTTCAGGGGAACAGCGGAGTCCCGTGTCTTCGAGATAATTTTCTATGACGTCATTGGCGTCTTGTAGGGCAGTTTCGATTTGGCCGTCGCTGCCCTTTGCAGCCCAGATTGTAATGTCGTCGGCGTATATGGTGTGTTCAATGCCGTCGAGTTGTTGTAGTTCTTGTGCTAATCGGAGCATAACCAGGTTAAACAGTATTGGGGAAATGACAGAGCCTTGCGGTGTGCCCGTGCTGCCGAGAGACAGTTCCTCCGATCGAGTGTCTCCGACAGACAGGAAGGCCATCCGATTGGGTAGAAAGTCTCTTACGTAGTTGTAAGTGCGTTCTCCGTGGTTGAGCAAGGAGATGCGTTCGAGGATGGTGGAGTGCCTTATGTTATCGAAGGCGTGCTCAGGTCGAGGCTCAAGATTGCCTTCGTGTGACGGGATTTGCCATCTAGGATTTCATGCTCAAGTTGGAGCATGGCGTCTTGGGTGGAAAGATGCTGTCTAAAGCGAATTATCGAGTGGGGGTAAGGACATGTGTCTTCGAGTTGGGTGTTTACACGGCTTAGGAGTGCGTGCTCCATGACCTTGCCTATGCACATGAAGTTAGCGATATGGGCCGGAGATTGGCGAGGCTAGAAGGCTTACCGTGTTTGGGGATGAGAATTACTTTGGCCGTTTTCCATGTCGGAGGAATGGATCCCTGGTGCCAGCAGTTGTTGATGTATTCGGGGAGTTGTTGTACCGAGGGGCCATCTAGGTTTCTTAGTGTTTTGTTCGTAACACCATCTGGGCCTGACGCTGAACGGCTGTTCAGCTTGTGCAGGGCAGCATGAATCTCTGCCACGCTGCCGCGCGAAGGGAGAGTAAAAAACTTGTACCAAAGATTCCATTCTCCCATTTCTATGCGTTCCATGACACGCTACGCAGCAAATGAAGTGCATTTTCACGTTTGCTTCGTGCACCTTTGCGAGTTGTCAATACTACGAGGCGTTCGATCCCCAAAAGACGACATGGCCTTTTGGGGTTTCAACTCTTGGGGAACAAAGTTTCAACTCGTATTGAACGCGGTACCGTTCAGTCGCATATTGTTGTTCGTTTTCAAGCGTGAGTTTCCCGAAGCATATTGAAAGGTTATCTTACCTCACTTATTAAATCATGCATTACAAATGTGTAGGCAATCGTAATGAATTCTCTACGATAGCATTAACTTCGTAGATTGAATAAACAGCGTTGTCAATTTGTTTTCAAATATTTCAGGCACGTTAAGTTGCATCTCGTCTCTGGAGAATATTTTTTCTTGCACAGAAACCAATAAACCTTGAATATGTTGCGGACTTTGTATTCTTACTGCGCCTATATTACCATTTGCCTTGAACGGTAATTAACTTTACAGTTAGTAAATTATTGGTTGCTATAGTGCATGGCACAGTGACAACGCACCCTCCTGCACCGTCCTGTAAAACTCGGGCAACAGTACGAAAAGCAGGCAAGCAGACTGTTTTTGTGTAAACGAAACGGTAGAAGACATTGAAGAAAAGTAAATCAAAACTGTGCAGTGAAGTCAGCCATTTGCATCCCTTTCTGAGACTGAATATCTTAAGTATAACTGGTTCTTGCACGTCCACAGTTGATCAAGTGGGCAGAAACATGCATGCCTTACATGTTACATGTTACATGTTTCTAATAAGTTTGTAATCTCATTATTGTGTAAACCCATATGACGTTATCATCTGCGATTAAATCCTTTATAAGTAACGAAGTACCACGCTACTTGCAAGAACATGTCACCCTGGAATTTTAAAGGAAATTTCCGCATTTCAAATATACACAATATGCAGTGTATTCAATAAACGACGGTAAACTGCCTTTCTGCAATCATACTTTTATTGCAAGTTTTACCTACACACAGGAAAGAAAGAAAGATCTGTAGACATCGAAATCGTTCAGTTTATTCGCCTGCCACTGTGGCTATCGCATTCTGCTGCTAATACAAAGTGAGGGGTTGAATTGCCCGCCATGGCAGTCGCATTTTGATGGGACTCATGGGCAAAAAAAAAGCTCTTGCGCGCATATTTAGTTAATCATCATTTATTGAAGCCTTAAACATTGCAAGACTATTGCATGAGGGGGGCATGCATGTGCAAAATCTAACAAGCAATACGAACACCAATCAAAAGCAAGGGGCACAGTTGAAAAACAAGCATATTTCCTGATGAGTCGAGTCTGTAAAAATTAATTGCGTCAATGTGTATTGCTGAACAGCACTGCACAAATAAACATGGTCAGGCATAGTAAGTACTCTATCAGGTAGCTGGTTCTACAGATGTATAAATGTAAAAAAACATGAATGCTCATACTGCATCACACACAGCACAAAGAAAGCCTAGAAAACCTTTTTTCAACAGTTGTCCCTTCTCGCAGATATGAGTGGGCCATAAGCAGCAGAAACTTTGTTAGAGGGCATTGTGTAGTACCGCTTATCAAGAAGGAAGAGAGTGAAGATGCTTTTACACAGTACCACAGGCTACTTTAATATGAGAAACGATGAGCGAAAGAATTAGTGCTAGAGCACGTAAAGTTAACGGTAACTTTTTCAAAGACAGAAAGTTCCAGGTGAGTTTGAGGTTCATTTCGCCCACTCACTCTAACCACACAGGGATACAAAAAGTACTATAGTCTATGGAGTAGTACAGTCTACGGGAAAGCTATCTTATACAGAAATTAGAAATGATTTAACAAGCTCTCGATAACACTGCAGACCTTCTTAGCCAGCTCGGCCTTTCATTTTCTGGTAAGTCAGCTTGCATCGACGTGGGAAATCGGGCCAAAATCAAGAACTACCCAAAGTTGCACGTTGCACTGCTTCACATAGCTGGACAAGTATATCCGCCACTCAACATCCCCAAATCTTCGGCTAGTGTAAAACCAAGATGGCAGAGCGAGCACGTTGGTGAAACAATGGGGGATATGCAAAATTTCGTAAGTAGGCTTTCCCACACAGCTTACTTGTCCTAACCAGGATGGCCGTGTTCAAGCCCTGTTAAACCTGAGACACGCGTTTTCGAAGCTTGGATAGTGTGAGGGAGGGAAGGCAGCAGGGATGGTGTCGGCAGACCGCTATTTTACACCTGAATTACGACTCTAACGGACATCCTACATCTTGGTTAGGTCAAACGAGGTGTGTGGAAAAGCCTGCTTATGGAAATTTGCATATCCCTATTATGCCATGCCTGGGCACAAATTCTTCACCTGGTGAAAAGAATAATCTCAAAATCATGGGAGGTGGACGAGAGGATACTATGAATAATCGCAAATGCTGTACTTGTGTCCAAGGTATTGTACGTTACGAATTACCAGCTGGGCACAAAAAAGACAACTCATCAAATACAGGCACCGGGTATTGAGAAGTCTTTCCAACTTTACCATGCTTGAATACCTCTTCGATGAAGAGCTAACGAACAAGCATCTAGACAGAATAGCGTTGCAGCCTGCAGCCCAAATTCCTTTGCCTCAAAAGCACGGAACCTGGTGGCAACATACTATGACAGCTAGGATATGTGATGCGAAGACGACTACCACTACCTTCAGAAACACCTCATGACCACCTGAACTTGAAACACAACATGCCCATGCCGTGCAACATGGGGGTAGAGAATAAGGCTGGGAGACTATATGCGACTTCCAAACACAGAGAAGAGGTTGCTAATCATAAAGACACAAAAAAACATCAGGCAGATATAGTACACTGATGTGGCAACAACAGTGTAATGGTAGTATGACACTACATAAGATTAGACACTACAACCAGAAAAGCTAAACTGAAAGCAATATAATAAGCACTTGCAGTACATATTTGCAGACAACCACATTCTGCATGCCTGCATGGATTCACTAGAAACTGTCAGGGCCTCAAGATTCTCAGGAACATGGGAAATTGACGCGCGACTTGCAAGCACATGGCCAAGGAAATAAATTACACGACACATTGCCATGCAGACATTCCAGAGCACAAGCCTGCTCGTGAGCCCAACATAAAAACTGAAAAATGGACGAGTTGGCATGCATTCATTATTATCTACAGTGCAAAAAAATACACAACGGACAAGATCAAAGCACTCTGTGTGTTCACTTCGTTCTTGTCTATTGTCTTTCTGTTGCGCTGTAAGTAGTGCATTCATGAGGCCGAACAGGAGAAGAACGGTGCCTCCACTCAATGCACCGATCTCACATCTAAATTTATGCGTATGCAGGCACGCACGCCCACGCTAGCACGCAAAAACACACACACACACAAATGTTGCAAGGGCGCATCGCATAAAGCAGTATCGACAGGATGACGCTAGTGAAGGATGAGGGCTAACTTCCAACTGAGGTTTGTTATGAAAATGAAGCAATTTGTACAGTTTACCAGAACAAAAAAAGACAGCAAGAAAGCCAGGCAAAAATTGGTGCTTGATGCAACCAAACAAATAAATACGTTACAGAAAGAAAGTACAGATAAAATTCTAAGTGGAGGAAAAATCAAATCATCACAATCGCCATTCGGGCATGTCAGCACCTTTGAAGAAACACCGTTCTTTTCCCACTAAACATACTGAGAGCTTGCTTGTGGAAGCACACACTTCCAAAAAAACTTTTTTCTTTGAAGGCAACTGCATGCGCAGTTGGTGATCACAGTGCTTTCTTTTCCGTGGACTTGTATATTTATTTGCATTATCTCTCTTTCTTGTTTTTATAGTTTGCCTTCATCAAACACTGGTTATTATAGGATTTCTTGTTTTACTATTTCTGATAACCTTTGTAATACACTGAATTTTCGCAATAAACCTGTGAATTAGAAGTTAGCGCACCCTGTTCTTGCTGCTTCACACTATACACTCTTGCAACATTGCCCAAATAAAAGAATATATAAGGTACACAGCAGCATCATCAGGGCCATTTAAGTGACTTGTAGCCTACAGAAAGAATAGCCTGTCTGAAAATATCACAAGAAAACACATATAGGACGAACCAGAAAGCCAAAATGATCTAACAACAGAAAGTTTAATGTACATGACGGGTTATGCTGGCTGACAAGCAATAAACCGAACATATACAAAAGGAGAAGCACAAACTAGTGTGTGTCTCCTGAGAGAAAATGCATTCGTCTCTAACGGAGGACATGCTGACACAACATTCTTCCAGGGTTTTTAGATGTACAGCTTCCACAGTTTTTCTAGGCAGCTGATCAGATCTGCACAGAATGCTATCTTCCTCCACAATTCACGGTCGGATGTGGAAACATGCGAGCATGCATTGTAGAAGAAGCTAGCACTTTGTGCAGATTGGCTGCCTAGGGAAATTATGGAAGCAGAAGATCTAAAAACGCTGGGAGAATCTTGTGTCAGCATGGCCTCTGTTACGCTATCAGAGATGGATGCGTTTCCTGTTGGGATCTGCACAGACACAAATCAGTTTTTGCTTCTCCTGTTTGTATAACTTCAATTTATTGCTTGTGAAACAGCGTTTACTCGGCATGTCCAATAAACGTTCATTTCTTAGTGTGTCGTATGATCGTCTTAGTCTATAGAAGAAGGGCGTTCATTATTTTTTCTGTTATTGTTTGTTAAGTATTGTATAAAGTTTTGCCCTTCTTTCTTTTGTAACTACTTTTTTATTCCCCCTCACCTAATACTCCAAGCTTGCAGCCGGCGAAGTATATATATAAATGACTAAATAAATAAATACATAAGTAAATATCATTCATTTCTCTGCATAAACCTCTCATCATACCTCCCTCAACAAACATTACTGCGTGAACGTCTAGTATTGCGCACCACATTAACTACCGTTTACATTTTGGTATAGTTTGCGAACAGTGTAGTGAATGAGCATTACACCATATTGACGCGTGTATTCTATGCAGACGACGACGGCGACGATGCGAGCACTAACGGGCTCTGTCTAGTGGATCAGTGAGATTGGGCAATGAAGAAGAAGACGTGTCTCTGCTCTGTTGGTTTTTGCGCAGTTTGTCCTGTTGTTGATGAACGTCTCCCTGTGTTGTGCCCGCGTTGTACTGGCACACTGGTGGAGGTGCGGTGTACTGACCGCGTCTGATGCGGCGGAGTCCTTCTGGGAGTCGTTCATCTAGCCCGGACCCACTGTCACCAGTTACGACACCCGTGCATCGCCTTAGTCGTTGACTGCTAGGCCTTGCCCCGGAGTTCTCCGCTCTTCAACCACCTCTCTCCAGGAGCTGCACACATCTCGGAATGGCCGAAACTAGTCCACCACAAGCACCCCAAAGCAGCCGGTTTCCCAGCCCACAACAGGTAACCGTTCTGCATCCGCTGGTTCCCGATCGCTATGTCGGTGCAGTCTTCGAAGACATTGAAGACTTGCTTGACAAGTATGAACGCGTCGCAAAGATTAATCAGTGGACTGAGCAGCAAAACCTCTCCTACGCCTATTTCGCCCTTGACAACAGTGGCCGTACTTGGTTCGAGAACCACAAAGGTAGCCTCACGATCTGGCATGATGACTTACGGCAGAAGATCACGGATACGTTTACGAGTGCCGACCGACGCGACCGCGCCCAGGAAATGATGGAGCTACGGGTGCAACAACCTAATGAGTCGGTCACAATGTTCGCTGAGGACATGGCCCGCCTCTTTCATAGAAACGAGCCAAACATGACCGACGATAGGAAGTTGCGCTACCTCCTGCGAGGAGTAAAAGAGCAGTTGTTCGCGAAGCTTGTGCGCAATCCGCCAGTCGCTGTCGCTGACTTTATCAAAGAAGCTACGGCTAGTGAGCGGGTCCTTCATCAAAGAAGCAGGCAATACGATCGACTGTCCTCCAGCAATACAATCAATGCCGTCGAGTATCAAAATTCCTTGCGTGAGCTGGTCAGAGCTCATCAGAGAGTAAATAAAAAAAATTCTGACACCAACACTAGATAAACCCGTAGCGTCAATCGCCGAAGCTGTGCGCCACGAGATCCGGTAGGCGTTCCCGGTAACCGATCTTCAAGACCACCAGCGACTCCTGAGTTACGCCGCCGCTGTCCGATGTCCACCACCGGTTGCAGCCACATCGCCGTACCACCAGCCTCCAACAGCCGCTCCTTGGTCGCCGCCGCAAGAGGAGGCTTCGAAGTTGCGCAGCCGTTATGCCGCTTCAGTCATACCGCCAGCCGTCGTTCGCCGCCTCTTGGTCACCACCGCAAAACGACACTACGGGACGGCGGAACTTTCGGAGAACCGACGTATGGTGCACTGTCGATAGGCGCCCACTCTGTTTTCACTGCCGAGGCGCCGGCCATATTTCGCGTCATTGCTGGCATCGTGACACATCATTTCGATCTCTTCGTCCGTCGTCCTATGGTCGACGTGCCAATGACGACGCCATGCTACGCCGCGACGACGCTGCTCCTCAGGGACCTCCAATAGTGCGCCCGAGTGATGAATCCGTGCCCAATGATCGGTCCGATTTCGGCCGTCGGTCGCGCTCTCCAACCCCTCCACGTCAGATGGCTTCATCTACTTGACGTACTTTTGCGGACCTCCGAGGACGAAGGTCGCCCAGCCCCCGTCGAGGAAACTGAAGGTGGCGACCTCTTAGGGCTGCAGGCCCGCCGCAAGACACTAAAAAGCCCCCAACATTCTCGCTGCAGAATGACGTGAAGCCGATAAACACTGAACGAATTGTGAGCGCCGACATTGATGTTTTCGTGGATGGGCAGCCGGTGGCAGCCTTAGTCGACACTGGTGCTGACTTCTCTATGATGAGTCAGGAACTCGTCCTCCGCCTGAAGAAAGTAAAGACGCCATGGACGGAACCTCACATAAGGACGGCAGGCGGCCAATTACTGATGCCTACTGGAAGATGTACTGTTAGAGTTAACATCGGGGATTCTTCTTTCGTGGCCGCTTTCATCGTCCTTCCTGTATGCTGCTAAGATTTGATTATTGAAATGGATCTTCTGAAAGGATATTACACCGTAATTAACATCCCGGACCGCATGGTAACGTTTTATAAGCGCTCCAGTTTAGTCCATAGCTTATAGCCGCAGCACAACTCCTTTCGTCTAACAGAAGACGACGTGGTCATCCCCCTCGATCATGTGCTCTTGTTTCGGTAGCATGTGACATACCGTTTCGTTGCGAAGGAGTTGCCGAGCAAATAACTACGTTGCTGTTTACTCACAGTATCTCGTTCGCACAAGGAATCGTGAATGTCACCGACGGGCGCACGAACTTGTTGCTAACAAACTTTAGCACAGAGCAGCGGTACCTTCCCAAAGGCGTGGCTGTGGCTTATTTTGACGGCGTTGCGGATGCTCGTGGCTGCTGTTTACTACTCGAAGAAGGGCCTACGCAAAACACAGCTCCTGTACTTGACGTTAGCACTGCTTTGTCGCAGCACGAACGACAGCGGCTTCTTACGCTATTGGCCAAGTTCAACGACTGCTTTGCGTCGACGTCCAGCGTCGGTCGGACGCCTCTAACAAAGCACTGAATAATTACAGAGGATACGGCAAGACCAATTCACCAAAATCCATATCGTGTGGCTCCCAAAGAACGGGAAGCCATACAACAAGTGACAAAAATGCTTGAAGACGACGTGATCCAACCATCAACGAGTCCCTGGGTATCTTACAGGAGATGCCTAGGGACTCGTTCATGGTTGGATAACGTCGTCTTCAAGCATGTAGTTCTGGTCAAGAAAGAAGATGTCAGCTTGCGTTTCTGTGTGGACTACCCAAACCTAAATCAGGTGACAAAGAAAGACGTGTACCCGCTTCCCTGTATAGATGATTCAGTCGACAGGCTTCGACAGGCACGTTACTTCTCTTCAATGGACTTAAAAAGCGGATATTGGCAAATCGAAGTAGACCCGAGAGACCATGAAAAAACTGCTTTCGGGACGCCAGATGGTCTGTACGAATTTAAAGTCTTGCCTTTCAACTTGTGTTCTGCCCCTGCTACGTTCCAACGCCTCATGGATACTGCGCTTTCGGGTCCGAAGTGGAAAACCTGCTTAGTGTATCTCGACGACGTCATCGTGTTCTTCGCAACGTTTGAAGAAAACCTCGAACGGCTTGAAGCGGTTCTGCAGTCCATACGGTCCGCCGGCCTCACCCTGAAGCTAGAGAAGTGCCACTTTGGCTTCGTGGAACTGCAGTTTCTCGGTCACGCCGTCAGCCACGCAGTTGTTCACCTGGATCTTGAAAAAATTGCCGCCGTCGCACAGTTTCCCGTACCATCCGATAAAAAGGCTGTCAGGCGCTTCCTCGGCCTCTGTGCCTATTACCAGCGGTTGATTGCAGACTTTGCTCGCATTGCATCGCCGTTAACTCGCCTGTCGAGAGAAGACGTTGCTTTTGTACGGGGCGACGAAGAGCAAGGTGCATTCGACGACTTGTGGCAAGGTGTCCAGACACCTCTAGTGCTTGCTCACTTTGATGAGACCGCTCCTACATTGCTCCACACTGATGCCAGCAATGTTGGCTTGGGAGCTGTTCTTGTGCAGCGGCAAGAGGAAACAGAAAGAGTGCTTGTTTATGCAAGTAGAACACTCGCGTACAGAGGCTAATTACTCCACAGCTGAGAAAGACTGCCTCAGCGTGGTATGGGCGGTTATGAAATTTCGCCCATATCTGTATGGCCGCCACTTCACAGTTATTAGCGACCACCATTCACTATGTTGGTTAACAAACCTTAAAGATCCTTCTGGAGGACTGGTGCGTTGGAGCCGAAGGCTGCAAGAGTTCGACATGACTGTCCCGTACAAGTCGGGAAAATGACGTACGGATGCAGACTGCTTGTCTCAATCGCCGATAGAGTCGCCTGCTCTGCCCGAAGAAGACGACTCAGCATTTCTTTGTGTTATGAACACATCCGCCATCGCGCAACAACAACGGGACGATTCTGAGCTGCTTGAACTAATCAATTACTTGGAGGGAAGATCTGCGAAACCACCTAGAGTTTTCGCAAGAAGACTGTTATTTTGTTTACGGGCCAAGGTCCTTTACAAAAAAAAAAGTTTTCTTCGATTGTCATTCCTTCGACCGTCATTCCTGCAGCTCTTTCTACGGAAGTATTTAAAGCTTGCCACAACGAGCTGACTTCTGGTCACTTAGGCTACACGCGAACATTAGCGCGAGCGCAGCAAAGGTACTACTGGCCGAGACTTACCACCACCGTGAAACTTCACGTTCGCACTAGTCTCGACTGCCAGAGGCGCAAGTCGCCTCCGACGAAACCAGCCGGCCTCCTACAACCCCTCCAGGTCCCTTGAAGACCATTTGATCAAATTGGAATAGATATTTTGGGCCCACTTCCTACTTCTACTGCAGGGAATCGCTTTGTTATCGTCGCCACCGACTATCTCACACGTTACGCTGAAACAAAGGCAATCCAGAGCAGCACAGCCGCCGAGGTAGCGCGCTTTTTCATTGAGCATGTGGTGTTGCGACACGGCGCGCCAACCGTCGTAATAACAGACCGAGTAACCGCACTTACGGCTGCACTTTTAGGTCACGTCTTGCTACTAAGTGGAACGGCCCATCGAAAGTCAACCGCCTACCATCCACAAACCAATGGGTTAAGAGAGCGCCTAAACAAAACCATTGAAGACATGCTATCAATGTACGTGGATGTCGAACATAAAAATTGGGACGACATCCTACCGTACATCACCTTTGCATATAACACGGCGAAACAAGAGACGACGCGCATGACTCCGTTCACCCTAGTTCACGGACGAGAAGTACGAACGATGCTGGATGCGATGCTTCCATACGACTTTGACGACGCTGATACGGACGCCGACGTGTTTACGAAGCGCGCAGAAGAGGCTCGGCAGCTCGCGCGCTTGTGGATCTGCCAGCAGCAAGACTACGACGCAGGCCGCTACAATCTTCACCATAGAATAGTTACCTATGAAGTCGGCGACAGAGTTTTTTGGACACCCATACGGAAACGAGGCCTCTCTGAGAAACTGTTAAGGCGATACTTCGCACCATATCGAGCATTACGGCGACTTAGTGATGTCACCTACGAGGTCGTTCCCGATAATCCCATCTGTACGCGGCGCCGCACGCACCGTTCTGGACTTGTGCACGTTGTCCGCATGAAGCCGTATGTGAGCGAATAACTATGCCAGCGGCCGTTACTTCCGCAAGGAACATTTCCTGTCTAGCATCGGGGCGATGCTCTCGTAGGGAGGGACAAATGACGCGTTTTGCTGTGCAGATGACGACGACGATGGGAGCGCTAACGGACTCCGCCTAGTGGGTAAGTGAGATTGGGCGATGACGAAAAATACGTGTCTCTGCTCTTTTGGTTTTGGAACAGATTGTCCTGTTGTTCTTGAAGAACGTCTCCCAGTGTTCTGTCCGCGTTGTATCGCGACAGTATTAATGTTGTGACCTATGCGGTGCATAAACAAACCTTGCAATAGATGAAACGTTGGATTGTTGAAAATGAGGACAACCGTATATACCGCAGTTATTTTAAGAACATTTAGCTAACCACTTGACAAATACTTCACTTCGCATAGTTTCCGACCTGTGCACTGAATTTGCAGTTATCTTGTTAATTATAGTGGTCGCTATTCTGTGGCCACATCTTGTAGATTTGAAAACAAAGTTCAATAAATTGGTTTATTGCACCATGTTTACACAAATGCGTACATCACTGCAAAGGCAGCACGAGGACTTGATACAAATACGCACTCTATATGATGCTGACAAATCCCCAGGAACAACTCCAGGATGTTCGGATCCTGAAAGTTATAAAAGTGAACAGTTTAATTGCATGGCTGTTAATGAGAACGAGAAACAAAGCTTGTGTTCATGGAACAAAATCGCATTGATAAGCTTAGAGATATAGACTGCTTCAAACTTTCGAAATGAATAATTACAGCTTGCTATCGACATTGAAGAAGCCTTTCGACAGCAAGATGAATACGTTTTACCAGCTTTGAGCATTGAATTGCCGACAATTCAAGCAGGCATACAATTCTGCAAACAGAATCTGTTTACAAATACCAAACATGAATGAACATTGAGGCTTTCCTTTGTACTTTCTGTAGTGAGGAATACGGGCGCCAGCAGAAGACGAAAAGGAAGAAGACGGTTGTTGATGTTGTTGATGCTCCCGATCGCCCCGCTCGGTCGTTGTCTCTTTCTGGGCATTCATATAAGCCGCCGAGCGCATATAACCTGAAACGCGTACTATCAATTGGTGGAGTGTGCTGGTTCAATTTTTCATCCTGGAACTCCGTAAATGGCTGCCGACGTGCCAGCAGCAAGGTGCTACCGCACCAGCGGTGGTCGCATGCTCCGGACTAGCAAGACAGCGAGACCCTGTAATTTTCAGTGGCACCGGCGAGCATGACGTCGAGGACGGGCTCACTTCGTATGAGCGGGTGAGCGCCCACAATAAGTAGGATGACGGCAACAAACTCAGCAACGTCAACTTTTACCTGGCGGGCGTGGCACAGCTGTGGTTCTACCACTACAAAGCTGATATTGTCAACTGGTCATCTTTTAAAACGAGCTTTGCGGAAGTCTACGGCCGACCCGCTGTTGGCAAGCTCCACGCGGAACAGAGCTTACGTGGGCGCGCCCATTAATCCGGCGAGAACTCTACGTCGTGCATTGAGGGTATTGTCAACCTCTGCCGTCGCATGAACCCTGTTCGAGGGGGGTCGAAGACGACGCCTTCCAAACGCTCATTGCCAAAATCCCCAAACTGTCACGGGCATCGTTCAGTACTGCCAGAGCTACGGCGATTTTCGGAAACAGGTAATTTCTACACGCCTCCCGAGTTCTGACACGGCCAACGGTCAGCATTAACTGCAGGCGCCGCTTCTATTGACACCACGATATAAATGCAGCAAATACAGCAGTTTGTCCGAGAAGAAGTGGCTCGACAATTGTCCCTTGTTGCCAACGTCCCGGACTCCGCGCAGGCGCTTGCTTCGACGCTACGGCAAGCCACAGAGGAGCTAATTTCTGAGGCGCTACCAACTTCCTACCAGCATACGCCTGTCTTCGCTCCTCTGACCTATGCTGCAGTCGCACGCAGGCAGTCACCAGCAATGCCGCTCGGCACGGATCCTGGTCGGCCTGCAAATGACTTATACGCCAAGCGAGCGCCTGTGCGCCTGAACCCGCCATCTTTTCGCCGTCCCGCACCGCCGTCCGCTAACCCTTGGCGCACCCTAGACAACAGGCCTATCTGCTACTTCTGTTGCCTACCTTGCCATATGTCGCACGTTTCTGTCGTCGTGACTTCCGTACTAGTCTGGGGCAAGAAAGTCAAGACTACTTACGTCCTGAGCCGCCGCACCCGATCTCCTCTCACAGAACGATAGCTCACCGAATCGACGTGGCGACGGCACACATCGGTCGCCCTCACCACGTCGCCCTTCACCCGTTCAAGAAGAAAACTAGCCATTGCCGTTCATGAGGCAAGGACTGCGCTCGTGTCGACAACTTCAAGGCCTCGATTTCTAGGTGCGAATAAATAACCGTGAATATCGAAGGTGTTTCCGTGCAAGTACTTGTTCATTCTGGAGCCGCTGTGTCTGTTCTTAGTGGAGAACTATGCCGCAAGTTAAAAAAGACCACGATTGCACTTTCCGACGCCTCCCTGCGTACCGCAACCGTGCTCCACAATGAACCTTGAGTGGCATGCACAGCTCGCCTTGTAATCCAGGAGGTTTTGTACGTAGTCGAATTTTTCGTTTTTTCACCATGTGCGCACGAAGTTATGTTGGGTTGGGACTTTCTTGCTACCAACCATGCCGTTGTTGACTGTGCACTCTGTGAGTTTTGTCCCCCTGTCTCTTCAACGTGGCCATGATCGAGGAAATTCTCCAGCAGGCCACAGAGGCCGTCGAACGCCTCGCGGCGGCGAAGGGGCTCAGTATCTCCTCGCAAAAGTCCTAACTCCTGCTTGTGTGCCCTACGACCAAGAAACAATACGTAGGAACACGGAGGTAACCTCAAGGCGTACGGGGGCCCGATACCTATTGCAGACCAGATCAGTCTTAGGACTCCGGTTGCATGCGGAAGGCAGAAACCTCGATACCATCAATGCGCTAGAAAACAGTGCACAGAAAACACTAAGGTTAATGAAACGGAGTGCTGATGCACACTACGGCATGAAGGAAGACTGCTAATTCGTTTAATTCAGGCATTCGTTATCAGCCGCGTCGTCTATGTGGCACCGCACCAAACGTTTGGCGTGTCAGAAAAAACAAGACGGAACGCGTCATCAGACAAGCGTTCAAACAGGCAACTGGCGTCCAAATCACGACACCCGACGACAAAGAGTTGGGGCTACACACCACGCTTGATGAACAAATAGAGGCGCACATCACCACCACTCACACAGAGCCGCATGGGACAACACATTCCACTGAAACTAAACATTCGCGACGAAGCACAACACGGCACGAAACCCAGCGTTTCACTAGAGACGAGGAGGAACCTCGAAATTCCTCCGCTGCCAAATAACATGCACCCGGAGCGCCACAAAGAGCGACGAGAGGCAAGGGCGCTCCACATTGGCGCATGACGTACAGGGCGTGACCTACGTAGACGCCGCGAAACGCAGAGGGATGGCCGTCGTAGCGGTAGATGCGGACGGAAAACGCCTCGCGAGCGACACCGTGAAAACGGCCAACCCCGAGTAAGGAATCAGCAATAGCATTAGCGGTTGCCTTAACCATAGTTCGAATTATCGTAAGAGACTCAAAGATAGCAGTCCATAATTTCGCGAAAGGACGCGTCTCGCCAGAGAGGCTCAAAATTCTAAATAATTACAGTGACTGTCAAGTGGGACGATCCAAATTATTTGGGCGACCACGCCCTCCTCTCTCCTCGGCAACAAGGCGGCTCACAACGTAGGTCGAGGACTTACACGCCGAGCAAGTGAGCCAGCCCAGAAGAGAACGAGAGGAGAGCGCATGGTGAGCTATAAAGGAATCGCCAATTACCATCGGCTAAAAAGGGCCCCTTATCCGCAGGCTCAACACGAGCTAACCAAGAGACAGTCGGTAGCCTGGCGCCTCCTGCAAACAAACATGTGTCCTAACCCGGTAGCATGCAGCAGATTCTATCGAGGGCAACGCAATGATCATTGTAGTTTACGTAAGGTTAGGGCGGATCTGCCACATATTCTATAGGCATGCTCGAAAGCGGCTTCTTTCGAGGGCCGGAAAATTCAAAACCGACAGCAGTGGGAGGTCTTTCTGCTCAGCTCAGACCAGCGAGAACAAGTCTGGGCCATCCAGCTAGCCGAGGCAGCCGCTGAGACCAAGGGGATCTCGGCCGTCTGCCAAGCGGAGGGAGGCTGCGTCCGCCCCCCTGATTGCTGGCACCAATAAAAGCAGACTCTCTCTCTCTCAAATTTCCTGCGACCACATGAAATATATAGGAAGAAAAAATCAACTTACGCAGGTAATATGACGAGATGAACAAGTTGCAGCGGGAAAGCGTAATGCAATGTACAACAGGGAACGTAGCAGAGTAATGCAAGTGCAGTGAAAGTGCAGAGCAGGAGACGCAGAACAGAGAAGATGATGGAGAACAGAAACGCTCTGAACGACCTCGACTGGAAAATCATGGAAAATACCAAGCTATTCGGCAACAGGACTGCATGGAACAGCGTTAACACCAATCAATAAACTGGGGCCACACAGTAAATATTGACTAGAAAGGTCATTGGTATAAATTATACAAGAGCAAGAGATCTCATGTGGTTAGTGACAGAGTCGGATTAATCTAATTTATAAAGAAAGAGAGGATAATCCGAACACTATATACTACAGAGCAATCACGATATCGCCAGCAATAAACAGGCTAGCAATGCAAGCATGAAATGGGCCGAACAGAATGAGATCATAGGAGAACTCCAAACGGTTTTAGAATAAAAATACGCACAGACCTACTTGCTATCGCCAAATATAGAGATTATAAAAGCTTTATACTTGTGATTCCGGTATTTAAGTGCTGCAGCACGACAACATTATGAAGAAAGAGAACTCCGACCAAGAAAAAATCATTTGGTGAAAAATCATAAAACGTACCAGCGCCCACACGGGAGCCTTGTTCAGAGATTGTGAACAAGGCTTCCGGGTACGTCTTTCCTGTACGTCTTTTAATTTTTCACTAAATGTTTTCTTTTTTTTAGGTTGGTGTTCTTTTGTTTCATCGAGCCTTTTGCTGATCAGGCTGGATACCGTCAAACCCTGAACTTTAACACAACGTGAACACAGAAGTATCGTGCAACATCGTTAGGAGTGAATGTCTGGTGGATAACAACATAGCGATACTAGCTGAAACATGCGAGAATAATAAAGCACAGACAGTAAGGGAAGGATGAATTAACGAACAGACATTTGCAATTCGATAAAGACTTACGCCACTGTTTCACCTTATAACCTGAGCTTCTAATATGTAGATGATAGGCAGGGAAAGAAGGCTGGAGTCAACTAACTTAAGATGTAACCTCTTGCATAAACAAGACTGTCTGTGGGTTGAGCAACATGAGATAATATGCCGCATAGAATGCAAATAAAGATAATCGTACGCATCACATCGAGTCTTCCAGCCGCACCGCTTCGCTAAAGCATCGTTTCACATATATTCGAACATATGCGTTAAAATTTTTAACTTTTTATCTCTGCTAGGGCGGAGGATTGCATCACACCTCTCAGCCTGTGCTGACGGCACCTCAATCGCGCTCCTGAGTGTTGATTCACTCGGAAGAAGCGTGCGAGGGAGCATTCAACGTTGCCGTGGGAGCGACGATATGCTCTGCGAGATTTCAGCGTCTGCACTCGGGCTATGTTTCCCGTTGTATTGCGTCCTAACTGTATGCGCTTAACGTCATGCTTACAATGACTTCTGCAATATTTGTTTTTGGATGGAACGAATGTTTACTTTCTTCCAGTGCAGTGTCGCGTATCCATATGCAGCTGGGCACGAATTCACGAAGCCTTTTGTTTGTAAGTGCTCCATGTCACTCGACGGCGACATTCGCTGATATGTTCAGTATCAGGGCTGGCTGAAATGTTCTCTTACCTACAGCCTATAGCGTACGAGGTTTTTGCAAATACGGGCCCTGAACAATAATAGCCTTTAGCCTTGGGAGCACGGAACACTGCTCTTCCTGCGGCGAATTTCGCGCACATGACGTCTGCGACAGAACATGCTAACTCGCTGCGTAGTTCCTGCCCAGCCTATTAGTGCCTTATTTTACCAGAACGGAGGCCTACAGTAAATACAACGCGATAAGCAAGGAGCAGAAAGTTCCTGCTTGCTTTTCGTCTACCTGCAACGGCTGTCAGCCCTATTCAGTGCGCTCAACGCAGTTCTGTGACAGGAAGAACCTGAATTTGGGCGGAAAATGTTGTCAGTGGTGATGAAAAATAACAAACCCATGTTTACTGCTTGCTCTAGGCCACAGCCGTGTGCATGCGAGTGTGTTTCGCAGGATCACTATTGCCGATATGTGTACAGCAAGCGGCCCTTCTGTCGCTGCTTATCTCTCGGTAAACACCTGAACCCGAGGGCGCGTTTACGACTCTCGGCCCCACCGCTATTTGCCGGCGTGCTCCAATCGGCCTCGCCGCGCCGCCATTGATTTTTCACGCGGGCATGACTTGAAAGAGTGCCGTTTATTTTTCTCTCCTACGCTTGGGCAACAAAACTGAACAAGAAGGAGGAACACTACGCCGTTATCACGACCGTCTAATCTCGAAAACTCTAAAGCCTGGCGCTTGTCCACAACATGACTTGCCGCGCACTGGTCGCGAAGGAGGACGCTATTGTGTCCGAGTTCTCGCGATGAGCGGAGTGTTGCTGGAGCGGTGAGCGGCTACGCGAGCTCAGGAAGGACGAAAACACAATTGCTGTCATTTTTATAAGCGTGTCGCTAAAGTGAGAAAAAGAAATAACTGAATTTTAGCCAAACTTTCTGAAAGTCGTTAAAATTTCAGCTACAGCTCATGAGTAAATTTTACATATGCGTAGATGTTTCGGAACACTAAAATATAAGCTAAGTCGGGGTAAATGGTTTACCGAAGCCTACGTAGGGCTATTCAGTTGAACACGAGTAATATCAGAAGGACACGAGAAAATTGACAAGAAATCTACTAATACATCTTGCTAGCACAAAAGCACATCGAAAGTGTCTAGTTAGGAGTTTATCGTGTATTAACTGGGCACAAAAAAACAATAGCGTACATTTTATATTGGCTATGGCAAAAGGTAGGCTGGACTCTCCCGACACCTTTCTTTATAGGTGTGCTGGACGAATCCGGCATTGTGTTTACAGAACTACGTCCGATGTTTCTTTTGGGTTTTGCCATGCTTCACGTTAGGATACGTTTGGCATAACCAGCTGAATAGCTAAATACATATTTCTTTCGCGTCAGCGCTCCTTTTGAATGTGTCGTGCTGCAGCGTGCTTGTTTCGGTGCAGCCTGCACAGATCTGCATGTTCATTATTGCTGTAACAAATGCCTCATATGCTTCGATAGCGTTGACGCGTGCTTTCAAAAAAAAAAAAAGCACATTCCATTCGGTGACCCTCGACGCGATGTTGTGTGAGAACATGTGCTTATCGCAAATACAGCAATGCTGCAATTACGCTTCACTACTGAGCCACTAAGTGATAGGCGGAAATTCGTTCGTGTTTTATCATTTCACAATTACGAAGACGTCAAAGTCGAGACTGCAACCGACAAAATACGGAGTCTTTAACTATCGAAAGCAGAGAACTGAAACCCTTCTGCGCAGGTTCGCCGACAGCTCTTCGAGTCGCCTTCATTTTTCGTTTCTAAACGGGCGGGAGTGGCCCATATCATGCCATTTGCTCTTTCGCTCAGAGCAGTTCTTCCTTGACGCTTCAGTAAGGTCGCGAGTGAGTAGCGGCTTGAGTAACGGCGTCGTAGTTCTACATTGGTTTAAAAGTAGTTTCGGCCGTGTCTTTAGATATACACTTGTACGTTTATGCTGTTTCGTCTACGTGAACCAGTGTGTAGGTGGGGTTTTGCGTAAATGCCATAGAGAATACACGTAGAATGGCTGAATTCGATGGTAATCAGTGCCAAAGCGGCTGAGGGCTCACTTTTCTAATGAAACACGCCGTGGCTGTTTGTTTTCTGCAAGTTAGGGATTAAATGTTAGTATATCACGTACGTAAAGTGCAGAACAATTGATATTTAGAAAAGTCTTATTCAAGGAAAATCATGCGGCAGCAAGCAGAACGGTTTGTAGTCAGTGGTTAATATTACAACTGCAGAAGCTATCGCAAGTAGTCTGTAGAAATTCTTGTTGAGCTAGTTGGTATTCGATGTCGGTATCTCAAGTAGGCCGTGTTGTTAGCGTTGAGGTAAAATTAGCGATTGAGACGCTATATGCCTCGGTCGGATACTGATTAATTAACTTTCTTGTCCGTTTGTTTGTTTCCTTCTTTGCTTGCGGCAGTTTGCCTGACGTGGCGAAATCCTTTTCGCGACTTGCATCTCCCAAGTTACAATGACAGGAAACAGTGCGCTATCGCTGACTCCTGCTGACTCCAACCATACATGCACCGGACCGTCGGGTCGTGCGTTTGTTTCTTGCGCCGTTCTTACATGCGCTACACTTGTTGCAGAAGCAGCGTAATGGGCGTTTAGGCACGAGGTGCACGTGCTGCGTTGCCAAAAGAAAGGTGAAGACGGCGATGAAGGCGCGAACTTGATTGTGCAAGGGCACCCGAAAAGAACTCCCTAGGTTTGCACAGAATGATTGCTAGGGGGAGCTTTGGCACTCGTTTCTACAGGGGCTTTAATTGGGACGGTTCAGCCTATTTGGTAATTATAAGAAGTACATGCATTTGTCTCAACTTGGACCTTCTGGTTTCAAAAGCCTCCGCCAGTTTGTAAATTATTTTTCAACATTGTACTCTGGGTCCCATACCTGAACATTATTAAAATTGTTCGGGGGCAGAATTTAAACACCTGACCTGTAGCACAGAGGCGCGGCATTGAAACCATTACGCCACGGACGCATTTTTTTTCTTTATTTCCAGACATTCGGTGAATACATCAATAAACACTGCTGCCCCCATCTAACAATATTCACTTTCCCACCGCTGTTGTTTCAGCTTGGGGTTGAGATTACAAAACTTCCATTTTGGCAAGAGCATCCATCAATAACAACAGCTTATCATCATACGCAAATTTTTGAAACACGTTTTCAGCAAAGTAAGAGTTAAATAAGAGAAAATGAGACATCCACCCAATCGTAGCAATTGCTTCAAAGGAAGCTCATACGGGTTGCTCGAAAGAAAAGCCTCGCAGTTGAAGAAAAACTCGTCCTGGTCCAGGACGAATGGCTTTTCGTGTGGTTTTCGTATGGTTTTCGTATGGAAACCCGTATGGGCTTCCTTTGTAGCAATTGCTACGATTTTGTGGATGCCTAATTTTCTCTTATTTAATTACGTCTTTCCACCTTGCGGGCTTCCGCAGAACTCTTACGTCATAGTAAGAGTTTACTCTTCTCACATTTATATTACAATTTCTTACAGCCGTGCGGTTCCTGCAGATGCTGTGAAGACCGAGAAGAAAGAACATGTCGTAAGGCACACTGCCTTGTCCTGTGGTTAAGTAACGAATACCATGTGGTGTTAACGGTAATTCTTTTTTAATAGTTCTTTGCATAATATCCAGAAAGAAGACCACACTCCAACAGTCTAGAAAAACGTGTTCTATAGATTCTGGTTTCTTGAAAATCAAACAGTTAGCTCCCCACGGTAGATAGTCCCCTTTAGTCCCCTTTTTCTTCTAGCAATGTTTTCACAGGCAAGGTATTTGTACGTAGTTTAAAAAAAGAGTGTTTTCACTCCCCCTGGTACCATCCTTCGTTTCAGACGTATTACCACATCCTTCCCCTCACCTTCGTGGTACAATAATCGATATAATGATTCCGGGAACATATTGTCTAATAAATCCGAGCTTATCCGCTTACGTGTCACTGTGGCCGAACATTCTATGGAAAAGTGGTGGTTTAAAAATCCAAATGCCATGACAACCTCGCAGAGAAACTTACTCATTACGTAACACCCACCCTCCTTCACAGAGGCAACAAAGTTAGGTAAGCATTGCTCAATCGGACTTGAATAGCTGTTCGCAAGAAAGGATTTGTCGTGTCTCTCAAGAACAAAAATCTAGAAACCAGTTACTTTAAGTATAACTTCGGTAAAGACAAGCCCGTCTTACCCAACTTCCGAAACAAGTTGTTCCTGCTTGTACTTTTATATTCTGACTGCCATAGAAACACAGTGAATGCTCTATGGAATTTCATAAAATTGAATCGGGAACAGCTCAAGACATGCATGAGATACCACAGCTTGCTCACGAAGAAGATTCTGGAAATGGCCGCATGTGCGAATATGGAGAGGTCAAGCCCGGTCCACTTATCAGTTTGAGCTTTTATTTCCTGCACTTTTCTATTTCATAAATATTTGGTGCCTCGATGTGTACCTAACGGTACACCAAGATAAATCCCAGGTGTAAGCCTCCAGTGCAAAGCTTCAAAAACACGCGGCGTTGTTTGCCACCGGCCATGCCACAAACCGACCCACTTATTCAGGTTTATATTGCTGCGCATCATGTCACCAGACTCACGCATAATTGTCATAGCCGCTCGAACACTCTTCTTTTCAGAGCAGAACACAACATCTTCAGCGTAAGCTAATAAACGCACTTCACACCCTTCTAGGTTGAACCCACGCACATCCGGAATATATATATATATATATATATATATATATATATATATATATATATATATATATATATATATATATATATGAATAGCAATATCAATATCCACAAAAGAGGTGATAGGAGGCACCCCTGATGAGCGCACTTCAATCCTTTCAGTATGCTCTTGGTTAATAATGGGGTTTTTGTACAATTTTTGTATGCCATTTTGACTCCCACTGTTATCCGGGATCCAACTCCGACATAACCATGAATGGGAAACAGGATATTAGGACATAATCTGTGGACTGTATTTTCTAGATCAATTTGTAACATAACGATTTTCTTAAAAGCAGCATCACAACTTTGAAGAATGCGGTGAGCCACGTTGATATTAGTAAAAATAGACCTCCTCTTATCCCGGAGGTCTGATGCGGTCCTGCTAAAGCGCCAATAACCCCTTGCAGTCTCCGCGCAAATATCGTCATTAAAACTTCATAATCTACGGTTGTCAGGGTAATTGGCCTGCCGCCTGTGAGTTTGTTTATTCGCGTCATCGCTTTTTGGCATCAAGACTGTATACGCCCTATTCAAAGGCGGTGGCAGACGATCCTCTTGATACGCCTCCTTAAAAACAGGTTCTAATACGATGGCTATCTGCGAGCAGAAGGTTTTGTAGAAAGCTGCTGTTAAGCCGTCAGGTCCTGGCAATTTTCCAGGACCTGACGGCTTAACAGCATGGCCATTGAAATCTTTCTTCAATGGCCATTTTAATCTACTTTGCTGTTGTATCTAGTCATAACCATTCTGTTTCTTCAGTGTCCAACCTAGGTAGTGTGGTTAGAAAATGGCTTTCATAACCAGGCTTGCTCGGTAATCTACACTTGAAGAGCTCTCTGTAATATTGCTCAACTACATGAAATCAAATCAAGTCAAAATTTTATTTATCTTCATTTGCTACATCGGTTTTCATTCCTGTCCAACCTAAGCACAGCCTGCTTGTTGGTTGTTCAGGCAGCACAGTGAATCATCGAATGTGTACTACAAAACAATGAAGTGAGGCATACTAGTACACACTAAGCATATTATACAAAATTATGGAGACATAATGAGTACAACTCGAGGAAAATTAAAACTAAGTAAATAAAGAAATAAAAGACATCATTACAACTTGACAGTGAGCCATATCACAACTCACAGAACATCTAAGGAGCAAACACAGGAAAGCAAGTTTCTACATGCAAGAGGCCATCAGTGATTTATCAGCAAAGATGAGCACCATTTCCTTAGTGATTTAGTCAATTTTCGTTTAGTTTTGAGATTTCCAAGCGCTTCTCCAAGTCCATTAAATATCTGTGGCACGTAATATCACCTTATTTTTTTTTCCGTAATGTATTTGGTTTCTTCGATTTGATTGATTTCTTCAGCATCCCTAGATATTTTTCCTTCGTATTCGGTCTCGACTATTTCGTTTCTCCTCGCAGACTTTTCCTCAGTTCCAAAGGCCCGCTTCGTTAGCATTTCATCCACCAAGATCATTTTCGTTCGTGCGTGAACAAGTGCGCCACAGTATTTTTCCTTGTCGATAGTCTCAATTTTATTCTTTGTTTCCCTTATTTCTTTCTTAAAGCTGCCTAGTGTTGCAGTTTCAGCATCCATCAATTCCTGAAGCATCTTTTATGGTTATATTATTCTTGGCGCTTTTCAAAACGTATTGATACTGCTCGCTATATAGCGTTCATTTTTACATCTTTAAATCTCTCCCATTGCTCACCCTATCCTTCTTCACAGTCATTATTTGCTTTAGCAATTTCTGCTCGTACACTTTCTAGAAATTGATCGTTCTTTAAGGGTTCCATGCTTAATTTCCATGTTTCCAATTTCATTCTATGTTTTACGGTTATCTTCTTCCCTATCCTGAAGGCTACTAAACAATGGTCGCTAAATGCTATGTTCAGCACCTTGTAATAATCGCACGGAGTGTCAAAAAAGATTCTTGCGCAAATTGAGCTCTGTCTAGCCTCTCTTCATAAGCTCTGTTCATGCCCGTTGCCTTGAAATTGAGTATAATGCCGATTGTTGCCTCCATTAGCGTAATGTGCAATGTCCTCCAAAAGCGCTCTTCCAAAGGCACCCCTCAGAAAGGCGACGCTCTTCTCAGCCCAGCAACCATCACTCGAACGATCGTCCGAGCTCAAAACGCAATTGAAATATCTTAACACTACCAAACACCTGTCTGTTTTCAAATACTGCGATGTTTCTTGAAACTTCGCCGGTGATTCACTTTTCTTGCACAGCACAAATTGCACAGCACGGATCGTCCGATCTGACAACTTAGAACTGTTTCTTCGACAATACCCAAACTTTCTTGATAAACATACAGCATCCGGCGGTTCTACCAACAGCATGGCTAACGCATAAAGTATAGCGGTCACTAAACTGTACAACCAGACCGTCAGTCTGACTCTAACTCTCTATTTTAGTCCCTTGAATCGCCACGATATTTAAATCTTCTTCCAACATTACGCGTCGGAGCTGACGCTGCCGCCGTCTCGCTCTGATACTACTAACGTTGAGCGTTTCCACGCGCAATGGAGCTGCGGACATAGCCATTTCAAACAGCAAGGTAACGGTAAAGTACGGTAAGGTACGGTAAGGCCCCCAGCAAATAGCAACCATCACAAACCGAGCATCTCGGCCGGTACGACAGCTTGAACGGGGCACCTGGGACGGCAGTCGTGTTGGTCACTGCGTCACCTGCCCTTCTCGTGTGAGTGACGCTGACCTTTGCGCTGGGGCGTACTTCCCTTTCTTGCTCGACCGCACCACTGCGGTTCCAGGCGTCGGACATAGTTCACCGGCGTTTATTCATCAGAAGCATCACTTCAATGCCGCTTGGAAGACGGCTCCTCAGTCTCGTCCGGCGTCTCATATGGCGCCTTTGGCTCGGCGTCCATCTCCACGTTGTACGCGTCAGACCCATGGTCCGTTTCTTCGGCGGCGGGCGGTGTCCTCTCTTTGTTCATTCTTGTTTGTCTCTGCTTTCTTCCTGCTGTGTTGTCCTGCGTCGACACGAATGGCGTTGCCACCTTTTTCGCGACACTTGCCACCTGGTCTCCAAGGACGCTGTCAAATTCTCCGTTACCTCCTCCTCCATCGATTCCAGACCCTCGTGGTTAGGTTGTCTGCTGCCAATAACTCTTGCATACGTACGCAGGCACGCAATCATGTGCTTTATGGCCAGATTCTCGGCACTGAGAAGGCCTTGGCACTCAGCAATCTAAATATGCCCTTTGCGTCGACACCAAAGGCAAATTTGAGCTCTCCCAGAACGACGACAAGCACTGAGCCACCAAAGACCTTGAAAAAATGGGGCAGAGTGTCCGGTGTTAAATTGTTTCGGAGCGTCATCCGCACTATACGCGTGGTGGGCCCAGCTTGTTCGAAGCCCCCGACCTTACAATCTTCTCATCATACTTTCACTCCGCCATAGTGGTCGCAAGCCTCCTTCAATGCTTCGCCGATAACATGGAATGGGACCCAGTGCACTTTAAGTGTGATGTATTCCTGTACAGGGTCAATGACGGCGCAAAAGCGCCATTTTACCTCCAGGCCACCCGCTTTAATCGGCACTTCTGGAGTTCGTAAACTGATGAGCCAGACATGCGCCATTTGGAAGGGCCCTATACCGGTCACATCTTCCGATGCACCGAGTTCTTGCAGTGGGTCACGGAAATCATCGAGGCGGTATGGTCTTCCGGCGACGTCACAGTGCAAGAAGAAACACTCCTTCATAGTTTCCCCTGAAGGCAAAGTCGGTAGTACATTCCGATAGCCCGGTGGGGCGACAAAAGACCTGTTACCACGGCCAGACGCGGTAGCGGAAACCGCTCTTGCAGAGCTCGACATCTTGTCTCCGAACGCGTCTGTGTCCAGAGGCAGAGTGACGCCACGCGCGCATGCATCGAAAAGTGGCATAGAGCGCCCTTATTAATTTCTTGCGGGAACGCCAGCGTATTGAGCCGCTTGGCAGGTTTCGATTCGGCCACCTCGACAGGTTGAGCCGCTGCAATTAGTAGCGACTGGGCGTGTTCACAGGGTATATTGCACTTAGAAAAGTATACATCGCTTTGAAATTTACGACAATGAATACAGATAAAGTGCAAATAAACAAAGTAACAAGAACGTCGGAATCCACAAGTACGAAACCAGACAAATTCATACACTTCCCATCATTCCCATGATGAATGAATGATCGCAGCGCCGGAGTTCACTCTAGTAATTACTGTATGAAAGTATTTGCTCTTGAGAGCCTCGTGGGCGCCATTGTGAGGGCAGAGAAAGGCAGCAGTGGCGGAAGAAGAAGCCTTTTGGAAGGCGGGTTCTTGCTATGGCTAGTGCTCCTGAGCCTACTGCTCAACCCTCGCAGCTGGTCTGCGTCTACATGGCGTCCAGCGGAGCACAAACCACAGCCTATATCTATGATCTTTTATTTATTTATTTCCTCAAAGGTCTCTGTTGAGACATTACATGAGGGAGTGGGGAGTTAGTGACAAAGATAGATACTACAAATTAAAAAGGGATATTTCCGATGAGTCGCTTGAATGCAAGGGGGTCGATGATAGTGGCAACTTCGGCGGGCAGGCCATTCCAGTCTCGTGTTGTGCGCAGAAAAAATGATTGCTGGAAAGTAACTTCCCTCCTGGCGTACGTTCCTGGCCTGTCCTATTGCAGAAGCCAGCGTCTAGCAGTACCCTCAAGTCTGAAACCAGCTCGCTTTATGACACTGGATCGCACTGGGGACGCTGGCGCTCGCTGGTAGTAACTGGGGCACCAGTGAGAATGTTGGATAAGAGCTGGGTCACACAGGACGAGACGCTGGTTTCATTGCTGTGACGCTGGTGCAGGCTGCTTTGTGCTGAACACGCGCTGGTTCTCGCTGCACTTCGATGTCTCGCACCGGAAACTGCACTGCTTGCGTTTCTGCCGCACTGCTTCAAGGACGCAAGGTACTAATATTTATCGCTAGATACTAATATGTTGTCCTAAATATCGCTATATCTTCTGGTTATAAAAGTCTATTTCGTGTCGCAGCTTGCAATAAAGGTGCGTCATTACGCTCCTTTCATGGTTGATGCCCTGTTTATACAAACGTATTTGACACTGAAAATCACTTTCGTTATCTTGAATTTCACTTTTGACTGGGTGGGCAGCTATATTTTGAAAGCATATTTAGCGCCAACGAACAGGGACAGAACGTGCCCTATCTGCATCGAACCTCACATAGTCTGAAGAAAATGGCCAGCCGCAGGGACACAAAAGTGTTCTTTTCAGCGCCAGAAAAACTCACGAAAATATGTCGGTTAACGAACCGGTACCGTAAGTCAGCAGTCAGATGCTCTACGAATCATCATAAAGCACCGGTGGGTTGCGTAGAAGCTGTTGCTTACGAGCTTCCGCTGTCCTGTGTAAAAAAATACATGGGACAGACAGGAGCGTCTCTTAATGACCGGTTGCGAGTTCATAGTCTAAACGTGAGAAATAAGCAATACGGTCATCTGTCTATTCACTGTCTGGAATGCGGCTGTGCGCTGGTGTATGAATCCTGCTGTGTTCTTGTGAATCACAAAGATAAAGATGTGCGAGGGACTATTGAGGTTCAGGCCATCTGTCGCAATAGTGATAAGCGTGTTAGTGCTCCTTGGGAAGACTTATTAGATAAGGAGACGTTTTTTTTTCGATGGTTACAATTTGGATAATGTGGCGCCACTGTGCATGGGTAAAATAGGTAGTTCCCTCCCGAAAATACAGTTGTTGAATTTAGCGCATTGTGGTTGTCGTCTCGCTTCTGTCCTTGTTCGCTGGCGCTAAATATGATTTGCAAGTCAGCTTACCAACACGCCCAACAAATGGCAAAGCTGGATAGATATATTCTGGACGAAATCACGGAAACGCAGATGACGTCTCGTTCTTTAGTAGTTTGTACGCAACCGATGACTACGAGTTGTCGCTGTGGTCGCAACCTCGTGGAGTCGACACGAAACACAGAACTTGTTCACACGTGTTCGAAGGGGCTCCCAGGAAGCCTGCCACTGATTGATATTATCGCACCGATAACAAAGCTGAGGCGATTCTAGCGCTTCCACTTTCCCTAGTGTACTAAAATATAATAGATAAAAGGCTGTGAGGATCAAATACACACACTTAAGCAATCGCCCGGTATTCGCGCCAAGATCGGTGCGTGCCACCGAAGCTTAGGCCTAGCGTACCTGTCAAGTCCGTATGCACGTTATTGACCCGTATGGGCTCTGGAGGCAAGAAGTATAACAAGGTTTAATCACTCTATATTTCAGCTTCTGCATCGGTGTTCCTAAATACACAATTTGTTTCTGTCAACAGCGTCACCACAAGAAGCGATGAGCACCGATGTGACGCGTTATATATATATATATATATATATATATATATATATATATATATATATATATATATATATCGTTGATCGACGAAAATGTTGCATGTGCCTTGCGCAAAGAACAAGAAACGGCTATCAAAATCGGCAATAACAGCTCATAAAGCGTCCCAGGTCGGTAGTTCATGTAGAACTTTTTCGAAATTAAAATACCAATCGCAAAAGAAAATCAGTGTTGTGGCACTTCCAAGCAGACTATTGAATACGGACAACAACGTTTTCTGTATGATACAGGCGTAACATTTAGTTGCGGGTGATAGCGCATCTGCTATGTCTGTGTGAGACGCGTCTACTAAACTAAAGAAGCGCCTGGGTCTTGATATTTCATTTCATTTCATTCATTTCGTTTCATTTATGGCCTTAAAGACCCCTTGCGGGGTATTACATAAGGGGTGGGTGTACAAAAAATATACAGGATGTTGCCCAAAATGTTATTTTACAGAAAGAACACTTGTTACTTCTTCCACGACGCCTGATGAGGTGGCGATGGCAGCGATGTGGTGGAGAAGGCCGTTCCAGGCTTTAGCTGTGCGATGAAAAAATGATGACGAGCAGGGGACAGTGCGTGCACTAAAGCGAGCAACATTTAGTGGGTGGCCGGTGCGCAGTGATACGCGTGAAGGTGGTAAAACGTAAGGTGCATGGCGAAATGAACTAGTGTAGAATTTATGAACTAATGATAAGCTCGCGATATGGCGACGGTGCGCTAGTGTGTCCAAACCATACTCTATTTTTAATGGTGATACGCTGATATCATATGAGTATGACGAGTGAATGTATCTTACGGCGTGGCTCTCTATGGATTCTAATGCGTTACTGATGTAAATTTGGTGAGGATGCCATATGGGTGATGCGTATTCAAGTTTTGGCCTAACCAGTGTTTATATGCTAGTAATTTTACCTGTTGAGCATCGCGGAGGCTGCGTTTCATTTATCCCAAGGTTTTGTTAGCAGATGATATGATGTAAGCTACATGCGAGCACCAGTTTAAATCATGCGTGATCGTAATACCTAAGGTACTGAGGTAGTACCTAAGGTACTAAGGTAACTGAGTTTACAGTGTCGATTGGGGCGTCATTAATTGTGTAGAGAAAGTCATGCCGAATACGGCTGCGAGAAACTGACATAGATTTACATTTATTAGTGTTTAGGACCATTAACCAGTGATCACACTAGGCTGTACTATTGTGCAGATCATTTTGGAGATAAATGCAGTCATTACTGTTAGTGATAGTTCGATCGACAACGCAATCATCAGCAAACATACAAATACGAGAGGAAACATGCAATGGAAGGTCATTAATGTATATTAGGAACAGGAGGGGACCTAAAACTGAACTTTGGGGTACGCCTGATGTTACAGGAAGAAATTCTGAGGTAGTATTGTTAACACGGACGGACTGTGATCGGTTACTAAGAAATTCTTTTATCCATGTTAGGACATTGGGGTGGAAGTTCAAGCGAGAAAGTTTCAATAATAAGCGTTGATGAGCTACTCTGCAAACGCGTTTGCAAAGTCAAGAAAAAATGATATCGGTCACAGTTTTAGTATCGAGATCTGAGTATAGGTCATGAAGAGTTGTAGCTAGTTGAGTGTCACATGACAGGCCTTTACGGAAGCCATGCTGCGACGGACGTAAAAAGTTATTACTGTCTAGGAAATTCATTACGTTTGGGTATATTGTTACGTGTAGCTGACGTACGAGTCTACAATATATTTACACGTAGACAAGCGGTGGCAATGATGGCGACGCTATCAAGCGGTGGCCACGTCGTCTTCCTTCTCCTCAGTGCAGCCACACTGTGGCGGCTGTTCCGTAGCATCACCCCCGGCAGTAGAAGCGCCGTCCCGGTGCTTAATCTACACATCCGCGGCGAAAGGTGTGTGATATGGCTTTAGTCTCGCCACGTGAACGATGTCACTTGCAGCCGACGATGACGCTGAGAGGCTGGCGGGGATGACTTCATACGTGACATCGGTCACTTGTCGCACCACACGGTATGGGCCAGTGTAGCGGGACAGCAGCTTTTCGGAAAGGCCCACACGTCGAATGGGGGACCAGAGAAGCACCAGAGAACCCGGAGTAAATTGTACGTCGCGATGGTGGCAATCATAGAGGCGTCTCTGATGCTCCTGCGAGGCCTCGAGACGGGTGCGGGCGAGCTGGCGCGCGTGGTCGGCGTGTGCGATCGCGTCGCGGGCGTATTCAGTGGTTGAACGTGTGGCCGAGGGCAACAATGTGTCCAAGGGCAACGCGGGTTCTCGGCCATATAGGAGATAGAATGGTGAATAGCCGGCGGTGTCGTGACGCGATGAATTATACGCGAACGTCACATATGGTAAGTGACGATCCCAGTCGTGGTGGTCGGTCGCGACGTACTTGGATAGCATGTCGGTGATGGTCCGGTTGAGGCGCTCCGTGAGGCCGTTGGTCTGTGGATGGTAGGACGTGCTGAACTTGTGCTTAGTCGAGCAGGAGCGGAGGATGTCCTCGACGACTGCCGACAGAAAGCTGCGGCCACGGTCAGTGAGTAATTGGCGCGGGGCACCGTGCACTAAAATGATGTCATAGAGCAGAAAGTCAGCAACGTCAGTAGCACAACTTGTCGGGAGGGCTCTGGTGATTGCGTACCGCGTAGCATAATCAGTAGCGACGGCGACCCATTTATTTCCGGAGCCCGAGAGAGGGAACGGTCCAAGAAGGTCGAGACCAACACGGAAAAAGGGTTCCGGAGGGATGTCGATCGGCTGAAGACATCCAGCTGGAGGTGTGGAGGGCTGCTTCCGGCGCTGACAGGGCTCACAAGCGGCAACGTAGCGCCGCACGGAGCGAGCGAGACCCGGCCAAAAGAAGCGACGGCGTACACGGTCGTATGTGCGCGAGACGCCCAAGTGTCCAGCCACGGGAGCGTCGTGAAGTTGTTGGAGGACAGTCGACCGCAAGTGGGATGGAATTACGAGCAGAAGGTCACGGCCGTGTGGATCGAGATTGCGGCGGTATAGTGTCCCTTCCTTAAGGAGAAACATCCGGAGAGAGGCGTCGCCAGGCGTTGACTCCAGATGGTCGATGAGGGCTCGTAAGGAAGGATCGCGGCGTTGCTCATTGCCGATTTCGAGCAACTTGGACACAGAGAAAACGCAAGTGATGGTGTCCGCATCAGCCGGGTCGTCGACGGGGTAGCGGGACAAACAATCGGCATCCTGGTGCAAGCGTCCCGTCTTGTATACCACGGAGAAGGTATATTCTTGCAGGCGTAACGCCCAGCGAGCGAGTCGTCCCGTGGGGTCCTTGAGCGAGGATAGCCAGCAGAGCGCGTGGTGATCAGTGATGACACAGAAGGGGCGTCCGTACAAGTATGGGCGAAACTTGGCAACAGCCCACACAAGAGCGAGGCACTCGCGCTCTGTGATTGAATAATTGCGCTCGGCGGGTGATAGAAGTCGGCTGGCATAGGCTATAACGCGATCATGTCCACGCTGGAGTTGTGCTAATACTGCTCCTATGCCGTGACCACTGGCATCAGTTCGAACTTCCGTTGAAGCAGACGGGTCAAAATGGGCCAGAATTGGAGGCGTGGTAAGGAGAGTAGTGAGCTGCGAAAAAGATGCGGCATGGTCAGGTCCCCAAGAAAATAGGGCGTCTTTCTTCAAGAGGTCGGTAAGGGGACGGGCGATGGTCGCAAAATCCTTCACAAAGCGTCGGAAATATGAGCACAGCCCGACGAAACTACGAACGTCCTTGGTAGACTTCGGAACAGGAAAGTTCGTAACGGCGCGAATCTTGTCCGGGTCAGGTCGCACGCCTCTGGCGTCCACGAGGTGTCCAAGGACGGTGATTTGGCGGTGAGCGAAGTGACATTTTGACGAGTTCAACTGGAGACCGGCGCGGCGGAACACGTCAAGAATCGCTGAAAGGCGGTCTAGATGCGTGTCAAATGTGGGTGAGTAAACGATGACGTCGTCCAGATAGCACAAACAGGTGGACCACTTGAACCCCTGAAGCAAAGAGTCCATCATTCGTTCGAAGGTGGCGGGCGCGTTACAGAGACCGAAAGGCATCACCTTGAACTGATAAAGGCCGTCAGGGGTAACAAATGCAGTCTTCTCTCTGTCCATGTCGTCGACGGATATCTGCCAGTATCCGGACCGTAAGTCGATAGAAGAAAAATAAGTGGCACCGTACAGGCAATCTAGAGCGTCATCAATACGTGGCAAAGGGTACACGTCCTTTTTTGTGATTTTGTTCAGGTGGCGATAATCTACACAAAAACGCCACGTTCCATCCTTCTTTTTGACAAGTACGACGGGAGAAGCCCAGGGACTGCAGGAAGGCTCGATAATGTCCTTTGCAAGCATCTTTTTGACTTCCTGTTGGATAACAGCTCGTTCTGACGCAGAAACACGATATGGACGACGGTGAATAGGGTTCGCATCGCCAGTGTTTATGCGATGGGTCACGACGGACGTTTGACCTAAGGGTCGATTGTCAAAGTCAAAAATGTCGCGATAGCCTTCAAGAACGCGGCAAAGGGCTGCAGCTTGAGCAGGTGTAAGGTCAGAGGAGACCATCTTCTTCATGTCGACGTCAGCACTGTGCGATGACGTCACGGTATGGGCTGAGCTGTAACGATCTTCCACTGTGAATGGCTCGACCTCATCATCCTGCAAAGCGCGAATTATAGCCAAGGAGATCCCCTGAGGCAGAACTTGCGCGGTTAGCGCGAAATTGACGAGTGGAAGGCAGGTGCGGTTACCAGTAATTTTCAGCACAGTGTGCGGCACGATAACACCATGTGTAAGCATAACGGCCGGAATTGGTGCGGCCACGTAATTGCCGTCAGGTACAGCTGGTGAGGACAACAAGTCTACGTGTGTCATAGAGTGAGGTGGTAGGCGAATAAAATCTATGCAACTCAGATGGCTGGGAGGCGGGTCCACAGGGTCGGCAAGAAGAGGCAAGTCAAGGTGAAGTGAGCCGGCCGAACAGTCAATGAGGGCAGAATGATGGGCAAGAAAATCCAGACCGAGAATGAGTTCGTGAGGGCAATGCTCGATGACGGTGAAGAGAACGACGGTGTGTCTCTCAGCAATGGTGAGTCGGGCAGAGCACATGCCAACAATAGCGACAGTCCCTCCGTCGGCGACTTGTACAAATCGGTTCGGGGCAGGCGTCAGAACTTTCTTGAGCCGACGGCGAAGAGCAGCACTCATAATGGACACATGCGCCCCGGTGTCAATCAACGCGCACACAGGAACATTGTCGACGAGAACGTCCAAAAGATTCTTGTTCGTCGGTAAGGTGAAGCGAGGATTTTGAGCCAATGTCGTCTTTGCAGCTTCACCTCCAGAAGCTGCGCTGTCTAGTTTTCCGGTCGGGGGTGCGGCGAGTAGGTCGGAGAAGGAGCACGGCGAGACGGGGGCGAGCGAGATTGACGACGGGAGGGAGAAGGCGAGCGGGAGTAGCGGGGTCGTGTCAAAGGCGTCGCAGGGTCAGATGATGGGGTGGGCATAGAAGGGGCGAAGGAAAAGGACGCACTAGAGGGGCGAGGGTGGTAATTAGGAGAATAGCGTGTGGGGGAAGTCCAGCGGCTGCGGCAGTGGCGAGCGACATGTCCAATGTGTCGGCAGTTAAAACAGATCGGCTTGTCGTCCACGGTTCGCCATTCGGAGGGGTTGCGCTGTCCATAAGAGTAAGAAGGGCGCGGTGGGGCCGTGCGTGGAGAGAGAGGTTCCGAGCATGCGGAACGAATGGAGTGCAGGCCGACGTTGGATAACTCTTGACGGACGATGGCCTGGATCAAGGAGATTGTCACCGGAGAATGATCAGGTGACGGAAATGAAGGGGCCGCCGGTTGTGCCGCTTCGACCTCACGACGAATAATGCGGGTCAAGTTGTCACATCGCGACGGCTGGTGGAAGAGGTCGTCACAGGATGACGTAGCAGCTGTGTTGGGAAGTCGCGTGATGTGCTGGGATAACCGGCGGCTTTTAGCATGCTCAAGGCGGCGGCACTCCTTGAGGATCGTATCGATGCTGGTGACGTTGGTAAACACCAGTAAATTGAAGGCGTCGTCAGCAATCCCTTTGAGGACGTGATTTACCTTATCGTCCTCAGACATGGTCGGGTCAGCCTTGGCACAAAGGGCCAAGACGTCGAGAATGTAGGACACGTAGGACTCGGTCGACGTCTGTACACGTGTGGCTAGGGCTTTCTTGGCATTGACTTGACGACCGAAGGGATTGCCAAAAAGGTCGCGGAGCTTCTCTTTGAAGAGATCCCAGCTCGAGATCTCCTCTTCGTGAGTCTGGAACCATGCAAGTGGAGCTCCGTCGAGGTAGAAAACAACGTTCGCGAGCATAATAGTCGAATCCCACCTGTGACTGGTGCTGACACGTTCGTATAAGCGGAGCCAGTCGTCAACATCAGGACTGCCGACTCCGTTGAAAATACCAGGATCCCGAGGTGGGGAAATGGCGACGTAGGTCGGGGCTGCAGGAGGAGACGGTTGCGTAGAGGAAGCGCCGCCAGCAGGAGCCGAAGTTGCACTGTCGCCGTTGCGACCGCTGCGAAGCTCCATGACGGGTACGGGGAACGTCCACCTCCACCAAATTAATGTTACGTGTAGCTGACGTACGAGTCTACAATATATTTACACGTAGACAAGCGGTGGCAATGATGGCGACGCTATCAAGCGGTGGCCACGTCGTCTTCCTTCTCCTCAGTGCAGCCACACTGTGGCGGCTGTTCCGTAGCAATATGACGTTTTCCATTATTTTGCAAGGGATACTAGTTGTGGATATTGGACGATAATTTAAGGGTGAATTACGGTTGTCGTTAGGGAGCGTGCATGATGATAGTGATTGGGAATAGAGCAGGGTTAAATACATGGCAGAGATGCGCTTCGTGTTATTTAAAAGCTTTGAGGCGATATTGTCCACACAGCCTGATGAAAACAATTTATGATTATCAATGAGCACGGATATTCCATCTGGTGAAAAAATATTATCCGGCAATGGAGACCTGACAGAAACAGGGAAACTGGTGCCAAACTGGTAAATTGTGGTAACTTATTCATACCTTGCCATCTGTTGGTGTGGCTTAGGAATTGAAGAAAGGAAGCTGGCGTGGTTTAGAGGTAAGGTACCGAACTAGGGATCTGTAGGTCACAGGATCGAATCCTAGTCGTAACATTATTACTTCTTTTTATTGCACTAAAACGCTCTCTGTTGCTTTCTCTATTCAAACAAATATGTACGGTGCCCAGGCACGGCGTATTTTACGCGCTAGAGCACCTTTCCGCACCAGTACCCAGCGCCTCACAGTACGCCGCGCCTGTCCAGCGCCCCATCATCCAGCGTCCGACACTGGGCCCATAATCCGGCGTGGCAGTGGACATTGGGTACTGGGTTAGGCAATAGGGCGTTGTGACACGCCGTCTCGCCGCCCGGCTCCAGCTGGGTACTTCAGAAGCAAGCCTCTCGATGCATGTACCATTCTGGCTGTGCTGTCCTCCGACCTCTGACACCGAATCATATGATGAAGTTCGAACTTCAATGACGTAATTCTGTGGTGTGCAGACTAGGTAGAGACTCTAAGAAGTGTTCCATAGTAATGTTAGTGTGCGAGTGACAGAGAGTATAGGCTTCGTATTTTCTTAAGTCGGTCAGTATTGACCACGTTCCAGAAACTTCTACGGTGAAAATATCGACACCGTCACAGTCTGGTTGTCGAGTGGCCGTTACTTGCGGTCACTTGCTGTTATCAAAACTAAGTGGTCAAAACGTTTTCGCTACGTCAGAGACAATTCATACGAACATAACAAATGAAATAAAAAAGATAGCTAAAAAACAAAAAAAGTAACCGCATACAAATATTTTTCGACAAGTGATCAATCCTTGAACTGCAGCGTGGCAAGAGGAGGCGTTACCTCAACGCAGTCGCTGTAGCCCACGATGATGCTTTTTTAGTTAATATATGAATGACTGTCTTGGAACCGTTAAGGTATTTGCCGCGTTATTTTTGCTGATTTAGGTATTTCAAAGGTCGATTCTTGCGCGATTTACATATATTCTGCAAGAACATCTTCTCCTATAACATATTTCACGCCTACAGCCGCTTCTAAGCGTTTATTGCACTAGAATAGCCAGCCCTCTGTGTGCTAGTACTGATTGCCACCGAAATGCGCTATCGCGCAAACTCTTGCCTCTTGTTTGTGCAGGTCCTTAGCTGGCACACGTGCGTGCCAGATACGCGTGTATGAGGAGCAGCTCTATAGGTGTTTCAACCACTCTACTCCGAAGGTAGTGCGAAGCTTCGCGGAATGAGCTTACAGAAGAGCATTCTCCTGACGGATCCGCCTTCCGCCGTACCTCTAAGGCGAGAAAGTGGTTTGCTCGCCGTACGTCCGGCGTAGCTTTAGACACTTAGAAAAAGAACATCTCTCCAAAAATATTCAGAGCAGGTAGATTTCTTCAGGTGAATGCCCAGATAAGCAGCGCAAAAATATACGTGCACATGAAACGATATAAATTCGAGCCTGCTTTGAGCCTCCAGAAAGACCTGCAGCAATGTGTGTATCCTTGTGTATGCGTGTGCACGCATAGCCACGTGCGGTGCGCGCTGCATACGTAGCCGCATAGGTAAACAGAAGCACTTTTGAAGTCAAGCACCCTCTAAGAATAAAACTTGGGACAGAAAGGGTATAGGAGGCTAGGCGAAGACGAATACAGTCTCAGTACAACTTGTGCTACATTCCAGGGCCCCTCACCAGCCCACATAGCAAATTTTGGTTAAAGACTGGAAGTTGTTACGTTCCCTCTAAGAGTGCCCTATCGCATGAATTTCTCAAATTACTTCATTAATACAAGAGATAGAAGCATTTGAAGTGCCGCAAAACCCACGATTTCAGGAGGCAAGCGTCGCCGCAAACATAGACACCCTCTCCACTTTATCCATCTAGCTTCCGCAAACGAAATTCCTTCCCTGCGATCTCCCCTGCCGGAGCCCGAAGTTGGCGTGACAAATACGTCACGGGCCCCGCCTTTTTTTTTCTCTCTCTCTGTCTCGCTTATTTGCTGAGTGGCGCACTTCTGGTGACACTTTCGCTCGCAAGCTGCTGCGTTTGTCTCGTTTTACGAAGCGGATGATTTTGAGCGCTAGAAGAACACCTGATTACTGGTATAAGTCAGTGCCACAATCGCGAGCACTCAGGCAGGGGCGGGAGCATGAAATACCATGATCGCTACGCTAGAACACGGTAGAAAAGCACTTAGTTTCGTACTCTGTACGTGCGACTGCACGAAGGGGGAACAAGCAGTCGAAATGGATGGATGAAACACGCACATACTCGGTTTGTATGCTTTTAGTATGTCTCTAAAATATATACTGTCTATCCCATACGAAAATGCTTCCTTACTTTCTTTAGAATTCTTTCCAACTTTCTATCACCTTTATTAACAGCCTATGTACTTTTACTTCCGCACGTTACAAAAAAGTTGCTAGGCTCCGCTTTTACTTTCGTTTGAAGAAAGTTTGTTAATAGAAGGTTTAAAAAGGGTTGGCAGGCTCTGTTCTTGTTTTCGCTTAAGGAAAGTTTGTTAAAATAAAGTTTGAAGAAGTTGGTAGCCTCTGCTTTTTACTTTCATTTTAAGAAAGTTTGTTAAAAGAAGGTTTAGAAAACTTGGTAGGCTCTGTTTTTACTTTCGTAGAATAAAGTTTCAGAAAAGTTGATGGGCCCTGTTTTCACTTACTTTTGAAGAAAGTTGGTTGGCGGAGTTTATTTTATGTGGACGACATTGTGTAGCTAGCTAACAAGCAAAGGCATTTGGAACGTCTGGCTGGGCTAATATCCCTGGAGAGGAAGGCGAGAATTTAGTGTTAGGAAATCAGGAAATTCAATGAAAATAGTCAACAGACAGTGGCAATAAAGGGCCAAGAAATACCTCGGGTAAAATACTATAAATGCCTTCGTATATCGATAAGCGAAGGGAATAGCTATATGAAAAAACACGAAAACACAATAACAGTAGAGAGGAAGAGAAATGCAGCCATAATAAAGCACAGAGCGCTATGGGAATAGGTACGAGGTGCTCCGGGATATGTGGAAAGGTGTAACGGTTCCAGGGGTTAGTTTTGCAAATGTGGTTGTTTGCTTCAAATCAGGGCTACAATCAGGACTCGATGGGAAGGAAAGGTCAGTAGGATGCCTCGTATGGGCGCTCACGGGAAGACTACAAATGAAGCTGTGCAGGGTGATATGGGCTGGACTAGTTTTGAAGTGAGGGAAGCTCACAGAAAAATTGATTATGAAGATCGACTGAGGAATGTGGAAAAAAGTAAATGGGCTGGGAGAGTGTTGAAATATCTGTACAGGAAAAACATTGATTCGCCGTGGAGGAAAAGGACAAAAAAGCTTACCAGCTAGTATGTTGCTTTTAGAGTTGGCAACACAGCGACAAAGAACCTCAAACGGAAAGTATGAGAGCCTGAAATAATGTCATGGGCGGCGGCAATGGAAAACAAACCTGCCATGAGTAACTACTTGAGAGGAAGAAACGAAATCAGGAAAGAAACAATTTATGCTAACTCAAAGGGAAGCTCATTACTTTTTGAAGCGAGATCAGGATGCCTTAGAACACGTACCTATAAAGCGAGATATAGGAAGGAAGAAGAAGCATGTGCTTGCTGCAGTAAAGTTAGGGAAACGATGAAGCAAGTTTTATTAGAATGTGTAGACACCTGCCCAGCGTTTGATTTAGACACCATGGCCTCGTTGAAGCCCTTGGGTTCAGCGACAGCAGGCGGAAAGTAAACATGTCCAGAATGGAGAGTAGCAAGAGGCGATTAGACGATTGGTGGAAGAAAAGTAGGCAAACGACAAAAACGCAGACTACCAAAGGAAATCTCAAAATAGGGGGTCAGAAAATTTGGTTTTGGGAGTTCATCGTGGTTTTTTCTTCTTTTTCCTTTTTTTTAACCTAGGTAGGACATTAGGCAATATAATAGCAAGAGCTTGGTGCCGCAATCCACCGCACCGTTCGAAAGGGGACGATCATAACATCCATCTATCCGACAACCGACCACGTTAGCTGTGCCCATAGAGCTTCGTATTACTATAGCTAGAGGGAAATCTGGCGCTGGGATCGTTCAACCATCATGGGAATAATGAGAAATACAGCATATGGATTGTTATTTTGTTGACTGGCGAACTAATGTACAGGTATTTTTTGGTAGTTTTGGTTTTGCTACAAGCGCAATTGCTATAACCCACAGTAGGACGGTGCGGGTTATAGCACCGCACCGTCCTACTATTGTTCATACCCTGCTATTGTACATACCCACAACGATGGGGGTTGGCTAAAATGCCGGTGGTACACATTGTGCCAAAGACAAATAGCTCTTTAACATGACCTTCTAGTGTTGGTGATGATGGTTTCGATACTATGGCACATACCCACAACGGGGTTTGGCCAAGAAGCGGGTGGTACATGCCATGTCAACGCCAATTAGCAATTTGAGATGGTCGTCTCGTGTTCATTATGATGATTTCCCTACTATTGTACATACCCACAACGGCGAGTTAGCTAAAATGCCGGTGGTGCACATGGTGACCACGACCACTTGCTTTGACATGACCTTCTAGTGTTGGTGATGATGATATCGATACTATGGCACATGTGCCCAACGCGTTTGGCCAAGAAGCAAGTGGTACATGTCGTGCCAACGCCAACTAGCCTTTTCACATGGTCGTCTCGTGTTGATTATCATGATCTATCTACTATTGTACATACCCACAACGGCGGGGGTTGGCTAAAATGCCGGTGGTGCATATTGTGCCAACGACAACTCGCTCCATGCTGATTCCTTGCAGTCATCCATGCAGATTCCGACGTGCCGAGAAATCAACAGGTACTTCGTACCTGTTAGCCACATTATTGAGACAGGCAGTGGCCTTTTCTCCGCTAGGGGTCTGACTTTCTTCTTTCCATTCAAGTTTTGATGGAAAGTTTCAGCAACTGCAACATTGTCAAAGCAAGCATACGCGACTAAACTTAGCCGTTGAACAAAACGTGAACAAGGTGAATGCAGGAGCCAACGTTTCGACAAGTGGACTTGTCTTCTTCAAGGCGACGTACGCTTTCCTCGCCACAGTATATACAGGTGGAGTTCTTCTAAAGGGGGGAGGGTGTGAGGTGGTAGGGTGCGGAAACGAGGGAAGGTGTATTAGCGTGTCGAATTCAGAGTAAAGGAACGCTGTGCACAAAGTGTAAATTTGTAAATTTTAGCATGCAGGGGCACCACTTGGTTAAACAATAGTGCTGTAATGTCTATGTGTACAAGTATTACCCATGCATTTCTGCCAATTTCCAAATGGCAGAAATGAATGGGCAATCCCTGTATACATAGATATTACATCACTATTGTTTAACCAAGTGGTTAAACTATGTATGCCTCATACAAGATTAGAACTAAAGCATAAATTATATATAGTCACCCTAACAGTTGCACCTCATTTGAACTTCACAGTAAGTAGACGTCTGTTGATGCCAGCCTCCCCAAATGCTAAGCCGTGCTGCATGCTTTACGGAGAAATTATAGCGGTATCACTTAACTCTCAAGCTATTCAGGACTGCAGCATTATAGGAGACATCTACAAATGTCCCATTTCATGTATAACAGCCTGAATTGCTTGCATATCTTACCAAGTGCGAATTAAGATTACTTCTCCTTATTTAGCATTTTAGCCTGCTAGACCACAATCCAATGACATCAATATATTAATATATTACCTCAAGGAACCTAATTTGGTTAATAGATTAACACCTTCGCATACTGCCACAGCTGGACTCTGTCATATGCGTTGCAATAATAAAGGAGTGCTTGTCCACCAGCACTCCAATGTCACTAACAGTAATCCCCTACACAGCTAAGTAGATGGTCATGATTCAGCTAGCAAATAGCCAAGAGAAAAGAAATCCACTCACTTTGAGAGCTACAATACTGCGATAACTTGAGAGAGATGGACCCATTGCAGGCAGCAGACCTCTTCTCAGCTCCAGCAGAACAACAGCAACTTGCCTTTCAGTAAGAGAAAAGGGAAAATTAGTAATGATAAGTTACCTTGTTTTTGCTGAGTGTCAATACAATCTGACTTTCATGCATATCCACTCTCCGCTTTAGTAATACAACTGAATTATTCGTAAAATAGAGTCTATGATGATACCACTCGCTTCTCTTGCATGTACAAATTTTTTGCACTGATACACCGTTGACTGCCTGCTGCACCAGGGAAAGACAGTTGCACCAAGGAAACAACAGAGCAGTCAGAGCGAAGAACATTTTTTTTTCGGTCACTACAACTAAAACTAAACAACTAAACTAATGCTACAACTAAAGCCAAAGCAAGAAAGTAACGATCACAGATAGTGAGCCACTGCTATTGCTTCGAACGTTTATTTCCGTATTCTAACAGAAGTTCTTGTATCGGATACAGTATGCTCTCAAGCCAATACAAGCGTCAATACAAGTGCGCCACTGCACGCAGTTTTATTCTACGCTTTTAACGCGAGTGAGCAAGAGATTAGAAGTGCCACACGGAAATTGCGATCGGGCCGATCGCGCTACCACTAGAATCGATCTGAAAAGATAGGGTGATCCTTTTCCCTATTCATGCGTCAGTTTTGCCCTAAGACGTTGCATTGAAATAATATTTCTGTTCGCGACACCGGCTTACCACACATCATTTTAACACCTACGTTATGCAAACCAAATAAGAATAAAATGGGCTTACCTCCTGAGCAAGTTACTAGCACGCGTAGACTGTTGAACAAGCAGGCTATCGCGTGTCCAAGCGCATACGTACGCCCAAACACACGACAACTTCTTCGATGGTGCAGCGTGCAGAGTTTTGTACACGAAGTTAAACACATTGAGCGCAAATGTCCCCGCGCGATGACAGAAAATGACGAGCACACAAGCGTACGCCACACGACGACAAATTCGGAACTGCCAATTCGAACGTGCCGAGACCCAAGCAGCGTAACCATCCATCGTTTCTGTTCTTCGCTCCCGATGCGTCAACCTCTCTTCCTTGGGGTCTTGCTCCCCTCTTGAGTACACATCAAGAGATATTTGCGGCAAATTAAAAAATTTTTACAACACGACACGCTAAATGCCGGCTGACTACACATGTGCAGCTCCGTCTGCCACTCCTAACGGACGCGCAGCGCGCTCTGCCCCCTGGTGCCGCACTCTGTGAGCGCGGAGAACAGAACAGAATCTGTTTCGTTTTCGCATTTGTGCTTTAGTTACTGGAATTGCAAAATAATTCCTTGACAAATAATTAAATTCTAAAAAAGGAGAATGCTTTCTCTCCCACAAGTTAGTGCGTTTTATACAAAGGGAGAGAGAATGCAAGAAGCAGAAAGGCAGGGAGGTCAACCAAACCGTTCGCTACTGGGGATAGCAAACCCCTGTGCTACAATGAAGTGCAATGGAGTGCACTGCGATGCGTCAATAAGCTCTAGTATAGTGATAGTTTGGGCTGGTTGGTGCATGTAATGAACGTGTCAATAATGAGTTGTGTCATAACATTTACCCATGTATAAAGCACATGGAACTAATGGCGTTGCCTTCTGGGTCAAAAAGAAATAAAGCTTGAATCGTTACATCTCGGCACTGCACATTCTTTCTTTCTGTCTTTTTTTTTCTTCTTTTTGACAGTACACACAGTACTAGCACGGTACTAGGTTCTGCATCTTCAGTCACCTTCCAGTAGTTTGCACACATGTTGGCGCATGTTCGCGATCTTCTTTATGACGTACAAGAACGAGCGCGCTTACCGGTCGGTCTTGTTACAAGATGAAGCGCCAAATGTTTGCGATTACATCTTACCGCAAGATTTAACACATGAACAGCAAGATTATGCGTAATCGATTTGCCTCAATCAATGGGAAGTTATTGACAGAGACGAGATATCTTGTAACTAATATGGGAATCAGTTAAACCAACTACATTGTAGTTCAACAAAGCCCTTTCGCACTTGGGTTAATGGCTTGCCGCATTCGACAATTTAATCCGACCGTTGTACTTGGATCTATAGGCCGCCAGTCCCATTCGAGACCATTTGTTGCTAAGTGTAAACGCAGTTACGGTCATTATAACACTCCCTGCGTTTCGGTACTGATTTACAGTGCGCACAATTTTTCGCGTACAGCACCAATGTCATTCCCAGTGCACCAGCACCTGAGTGCCGCAAGCTTGTTTACGTATGCACGTATGCCCACGGCTCTTCGTTCACTTAAACATATATGCTGTATTATTAACTACAAAGCGCTTAATTTGAGAACATTGCAAGAACACGCATATATTTGCGCATATGATCAGCTTTACAAGGCCCATATGCGCGGCGAACTGCGACCGGAATAGAAGATGCGTATACATAGGGCACGGCAGCTGGCCGCAGGGGCACATGGATAACCCTTTTGTATTCATCGTGCAGACAGCCGCAACTCTGCAGCTGATAGCCGCAACCCTGCAGCTGATAGCCGCAGGTCATGGTCCCGATGAAACACCAAGCCTACAGATGGACAACACGCAGGCTGCGCATCCGCTTCCGGACCGCTCCACCACCGAGCCAGTTCCGCTGGCATTGCACAGCAACAGCCCGCACTATCGGCATACTTCTTCGACCACTCCGAGCGCCAGTCCAAGGTTCAACTCGACGTTGGTGGCGCATCAATCCCTTCGTGCTATAAGAAGGGGAGACACATTTCCGCGGGCCATAGGGCACGGCAGCTAGCCGCAGGGGCACATGGATATCCCTTCTATATTCATCGTGCAGGTAAGAAAGCACTTTAAAGATTGCATGCATTCGAACGAGCTTTGTTTATTTGTGCTGCCGTGCCCTGGGCTGCTGTGTGAACTAATCTCTGGCATAGTGGATCACGTCAAATTATTGCTACCAGCTGGAGATATCGAAACAAACCCGTATCGTGATACACCCCATATTTTGCGGCAACTACAACAAATCCTGAAGGATTTAAAAGAAATTAAGGAACAGCGTTTAAGCGCAATAGACAAGAAACTAGAGCAACTTGCAACCCTAGACAAAAAGATTTCCTCTTGCGCGGAGAAGGTAACTAAACTAGAGAAAGTCGTTTCAACGCTGGAAGTAAGACTAGACGACCTTGAAAACCGCTCCAGACGATCCAATCTAATTGCGTATGGTGTGCCAAAAGAGGAAAAGGAAAATGAAGACACATTACAACTTACAGTAAATGAAAAAATTGTCAGAAATGTCCTGAAACTCGAAACTGTAAGTATCGAACGTATTCGTAGATTAGGCAGGCCGGATACCACTAAAACAAGACCAATAATTTTTAAACTTCTCGACTTTAGAGACAAAACTAAAATCTTGAGAAACTGTTTCAAGCTAAAGGGGCCAAGTTTTTCCGTCTCCGAAGATTTTTCGCCTCGCGTACGAGACTTAAGAAGGAAGTTATGGAATTCTGCCAAACCAAGGAAAGAATCCGGATATAAAATTAATCTAATTTATGACAAACTACGAATCAATGGCGAAATGTTCTACTGGGACGAAGAAAATAATAATGTAGCTCCTTTGAAACCAGGTTCCGTCAATCCTGATCCAAAAAACCAGCAACACGGCCCTCGAAGCCTACGTTCACGCCGAACTTGATATCCGACTTATCCTTCTTGAACATAAATGCCCGTAGCAGATTAAAAAAAAACGAATTCCCTTGATTCTTGCATATGAACCTGACTTTCTAACACTAACAGAAACCTGGCTAACAGCTGATATTAAAGATGTTGACATAGCCCCTGCCAGCTACGCTATCATCCGGAAAGACCGGACCACACGAGGCGGTGGCGTGGCCATTCTAGTAAAGAAAGAAAAGCCGTTTTTAATGTTACCGGATGTTGCGGGCGTTGAGGCTATCTTTTGTAAACTGCGCTTCGCATCTTATACTGTTGTAGTAGGCTGCGTCTATCGCAGTCCTTCTTCCGGCCTCGACAATGTGCGCCGATTGCATGAATATACTGAGCAATATGCATCAGGGTCCAGATTAATAATCGCAGGTGATTTTAACGTTCCTGAAGTGAATTGGCAAACAATGCAGCATCATTCACCCTGTGCGGATGTGTTACTTTATGTTATCGTTCAACCTTACACAAATTGTAACTGAACCTACACGTGTACAGGGATCCAGCTGTTCCTTACTAGATCTGATATTCCTCAGCAATCACTTCATAAATGACGAAACAAGATTAAGGTGACTAGATGGTATTTCGGTTCACAAAATTACCCATTGCACTATAACCCTTCATGACAGCGTTACCCCTCAGCAAATCATCGCTTACCCCGACTATAGTAAAGCTAACGACACTAGTATACTTGATTGCCTGATTAGTGAATACCACACGTTTTTGCAACTTTTCCATAACAGCACTACATACATCGATACATTGTGGCCCGCATTTCCCGTGATTATATCTCATTGTATAACCCATTACATAACAACTAGAAAAAAGAAACTTACTAGGGGTAATCCATGGATAACGCGTGACGTTATACATGCGAAACGTAAAGTAAACCGTATGCGAAAATTGCTGAAAACTAACCCATTAAAGTTTACGCATGAAAATCTCAGCGCAGCTATCCAACTTATGAAATCAAAAATTAAGACAGCCAAACAGTTCTACTTTACTTATACACTCACAAACTTTTTTAAAACTGCTCCCACAAAGTTCTGGAGCTCCATTAACCAAAAGAATCGTAACCACAACTAAGCCTCAAATGAAGACAACAGGAACTCTGCTAACTTGCTTAACGACTACTTCTGCTCCGTTTTCACGGAGGACAACGGCACGCTACCACAAGCAGGCTTCTCTAGAAATAAGCCACTAGAGCCACTCACACTAACCGAAAGAGGCGTACTTAACCTACTGCTTAACTTAGACCTAAAGAAATCACCAGGACCTGATAATATTCCAAATGCATGCCTTCGCAGAAACGCTGAGTGGATGGCTAAGTACTTATTAATAATTTTTAACAAAACAATCTCCTCAGGTACCCTCCCTAAAGATTGGAAAGCGCCTATCGTGAAACCAATTCATAAATCGGAAAGTAAAACAGAACCTGCTAACTACAGACCAATCTCACTAACATGTACTGTTTGTAAACTACTAGAGCACATTATCTTAAAGCACATAACCAAACACCTTGACCAGAAAGAAATACTAACGGATTGTCAGCATTGTTTTCGCAAAGAAGTTTCCACAGTCACACAGCTAATTGAGCTTGTCCACGATGTATAGTTAAGTAATGACCAACAGAAACAAATCGATCTAATCTTTCTAGATTTTTCAAAAGCTTTTGATCGCGTAACACATAAGAAATTAATTTATAAACTCGAACTTACCTTGGGAAAGGGCCCTATTCTGAACTGGATCAAAGACTACCTTACTAACCGCACTCAGTTTGTAGAACTTAACCAGCAATATTCCCTGAAATCTAGCGTAAAATCCGGAGTTCCACAAGGAAGTGTTCTGGCTCCAGTTTTATTTCTCATATACATTAATGATTTGCCTTCTAATATTGCAGTCAATGTTAGACTTTTTTGCTGACGATTGTGTTCTGTATCAGGTAATCAATTCTCATAATGACCATGTGGCCTTAAACGACGCTTTGTCACTTGTGTACAAATGGTGTAACAAATGGCAAATGACTTTAAATATTAATAAATCAGCTATTTTATCAATTACTAGAAAAAAAGCTCTCATCAGAGTTTACCTACACTATAAATAACGCCACAGCCACACTTAACAAAGTGAAGGAGTACAAGTACCTTGGCTTAACATTAACACACGATTTCAAATGGGAGCGCCATGTTAACAGCGTTACCTCGACCGCACAAAAAAAATTGTTTTTCCTGAGCAGACGTCTTAGACTAGCACCCCCAAACACAATACTACTAGCATATAACACATTTGTCAGATCTGTATTAGAGTATGCTAACGTTGTTTGGTTTCCTTTCACCAAAGAACTCATTAACAAACTAGAAGCAATTCAAAGGAAGGCACTAAGATATATTTACAACAAACATAGGTTAAAAGACTCAACCACAGAATTGCTAAAACAGGCCGGTATACTGACCTTATAAAAACGAGCCAAGCTTGCACGATTAAAAATTATGTATCAACTTATTCATAATGAATTGAAAATAGACAGTTCCAAATACTTATCTTTAGCACAAACACGACTCACCCGACATAAACATTCACTATCATTAAACGAACACCCATTTCATACGGAAAGCCATAAGCATTCATTTTTCCCTTTAGTGACACGCGAATGGAATAAGCTGGACCCTAGTATTACAGACAGCCCATCATTAACTACATTTTGACATTAGCCGAAAATGAATTGCGTGCTTCACAATTATGACGTACCTTTGTCACCATTTATTTTTGTGCCATTTTGTGTCATTAGATTGTGTACATTTCTTAACGACACCTTAAACGTATCTTATGGATTGCTACCTTTTGTGTATACCTCACTTTTATAACTTGTATTACTTGCCATTACTGAGTACTATTGTTTGTTTATGCAAATTGATTACTTCTTTTCCTGTTGTAATTATTGCTTACCACCATTGATATTTGAAAGACTACCTCATTACCCCTTGTTACTCTTACATTTATTGCTATGTATTATTGTGTAATTTATGCCTACCATTTTGTTCACGTTTGTAAATTTTCTACCTTTTGATTACCTGTTGTTTTTTTTCGTAACTATATTAGTGTATAACCTTACTTTTCTGCCTACTACATTGTCTGCCTCTGCTAACTGCATGTCTAATATATGTAATCTTATTATTGCGCTAATTATTATTGTCACACTGCAAGATAACTATGTATGCCCTTCCTGTTCTGATCCCTGATGGGATCGACAGTATGAATAAATGAATAAATAAATAAATAAATAAATATTTGTACGATCTGTTATCGCAGCTTTTGGTAGGCTAGCTCTCACATTTTGTACGTATCTTCATAATGCGTACAGCTTGCGTGTTCAATAAAATATTGTTAGCTGAAACTTTGTGACTACGAGCGCTCATTCAGACAGCTTAAATTTTCTCACAATAATACGGATGTTCGCATTACAAAAATACGTAATTCTGTCTGTTTCGTGCAAAACAGTGTATAGCAGCTATGTGTTTACAGTGAAATTTCCGTAAAGCTTAAAACGGCGAGCACTTTCGTATATTAACGGCATATTTTGCCGTATTTTTGAAAAATGACATACTTTCCGTATTTTTACCTGCAATTCTCCGCATAATGACGGAAATCCTCCGTATAATGACGGAAATTTTTTACAGTGATAAGGTTCAAGACAGGACATCTTGGTAGAGCATGCTAGATGTTGAATTGCGAAACATTCTGACGGGACACTGAGAATACTAAGACACACAACGGAGCGCTACTTGCAACAATCGATTATCAGCGGAATAAATACAAGATTTTTCTCGGTATTTTTTGTATTTCTTGTTCTTGTCCTTTCAGTACCTTCTTGTATTTATTCCCCTCACAAGAGAATACATCCACAGTTGCAAGTAGCGCTCCATCGTGTCAGTTTCTTTTATGTGTGCCCTGTTAGAATGTTGCGCGATACAACGTCTGTCTTTTTAGTACAGGACTCGGTAAGCTAGCTATAAAAGCTGAAACTTGCAAGCTAAAGTGATCCCATATGTTCTTCCCCCAAAGAGACTTCTTGGCCCAGTGCTCCTTAGTGTTTATATGAATTATAATTTTTTCAATAATTACAATGCTAAACGGATTGAATGTGAAAAAGGCATTTCACTTTGTTTAGGGAAATACATTACTTAATTAAGCCTACGTGTTGCTCGCGAATATTGCTTAGAGGTGTGAAGGTAATTGACCGAGGATCAATGCGGAATAAATTCGAGCCATCGTGATTCGCTCTAAACGTCAAAATTTAAATCCTGGAAACGATCTTTCTAAATAAAAAAGACGTTAATATTTTAGGAGAAGTCAAAACACTTTCGGCATTATTTCTGAAAAACTGTTTTTGGAAAGAACGTATCGAGCAAAGCAAGAACGGCATCCCCACACATATCACACAGACATGTATTGAGTTCACTGGCAAATAAAGCGCAGCTACTAGCATATAGTTGGTCAGGATTTGTCGTGGCGTGCTCATCCGAAAACCGGCAGCTGAAAAAGGGGTTTCTGTTTAAGCTTCCGCGTAACAGAATTATGTTTTCTCGTATATTCAAGTTACAACCCGATGCAATCATGTATGTAGGTTGTGCGTAAGTAATGCACATGCAAGTTTGTGCACATCTAACTTTTAGAAATCCAATTAGTTTAATCACGGCGTTGCGCCAGGCAAGAGGGCCTAGAAGAATAAGGATGAATGAGGATGTACGTTAAACGGCAGCTGGAAAAGGGCTGGTCATTGAACTTCCGGGCGACAAAATTATGCTTGCTAGAATCTACGTATTGTAATTCAAAGCTATCCTATCTACAGCTTGTGTGCAAGTATACAGCGCATTTCTCGAGGCAATCTTTTAAAATACTTATTTAGTTCAATAAAGCACTAGCACCAGGCGTGCGGCCTAGAATAATGTGGATGTATGCTCAACTTTCGCACGCGTGCATGCGCGCGCTATGTACGTGACTTGTGGTGGCGCTACTTCTGTAACATCGTTTCACGTCACTTGTGCTGGTGGTACTTGTCTAACGCCCGCACCAGCTACGCTGTATATGCACTTTCACAGGGTGGACTGCAGGCGGTCTCTTTTCTTTTCTTTTTTCTTACCACTGTCGCAGGCGGTGGCGCGAGCAGCAATTAGCGTGCAACTCTTGGCGTCTCCGGTTTCGCCAGGGTTCGCGGGAGCCCAGCAGAAGCCAACTATAGCCGTCCAGACGAAGTACAAGATGCCGCTTGCCAGTGAGTGGTGCAGCTCAACGCTCCGTGCTGTTCTCCCGCCGAGGCGCAAAGGGCGGCAACTCGAAGTGCATCGCGAAGGCGTTCGTTCGCTGACTGCACGGTTGCCTGCCCGCTCACCTCTTTGAATGCGAGGCTTTGTCGGCATCGCTAAGGTGCGCCCAAAGAGGGAGGCGTCTGCCAAGAGCTACGCGTGGAGCAGCAACGTTAATGGAGTGGCTGCCGGCAAAGCGCCAGCACTGGAGTGGTGCATTAGCGCTATGGCTCTCTAATGAGTGGGCTTCCCTGTGAATATTAGCTCGCAACTGGACACGTCCCATTCGTTAGTCCATTACGCTTCAGCACAGACACTTTAAAGAAGCGTGGCTACACACACGTAGTCTCATGAATAAAACTGCTGAACTTGAACACACCATTATGCTTTATCGGCCAGATGCCCTCGCTGTTACAGAAACATGGTTGCGTCCTGAAATTACTGACAGTAAGATGGTATCACCTACGTATCAAATGATTCGAAATGATCTTGATTCACGTGCTGGTAGTGTCGCACTTATTTTTAAAGAAGAAATTGAATTTGTTCCAATGAAAGAATGTCCAAACACAGAAAGCATATGGTGCAGGGTAAACCTTGGCGTTTTTTCGTATGTGATTGCAGCGGTTTATAGGCCTCCAAACGCCTCTCTTATATTTCTTGACTCACTTCAAGACTATCGTTTAACTTCTGTGTCTGCCAATGCAAGAGTAATCATTGCAGGCGATTTCAATCTGCCGAATGTCCTTTGGGAGTCGCTTGAGGTAGGAACTGTTGATGCTAAACACAGCGAGGCAATGCTGGACGTTACTTTTATAATGATCTCACACAAATCATTAAACAAGCTACAAGGATAGGAATAACCACGGAATCAATATTGGACTTGGTTTTTGTTAGCAGTAAAATAACTGAATATGACTTGTAGGTTAAAAAAGGGTTCTCTGATCATTAACTTGTCTTAGTTTCCTTAAAGCAGCTCAGACCACCAAACATAAGAAAGCGAACTATTTGTGTTTGAAATTTTTCAAAAGCAGACGATGTAAGCATCTCAGACTATTTGGAAACCTCCTTGGACTCATTTAATGTGGAGGATGACGTCACCACATTATGGACTAAGTTTAAACGCATTGTAAACTGTTGCCTGTGAAACCTCGTTCCCCCAAAAAATAAAATAGTCAGAAAGCATAATCCCTGGATAAATCGTGAGATTATCCAACTTAAAGGAAAGATAACACGCAAGCGAGAAAAGTATGCAATCGAAATATTGCGCCTTTCTTTGATGCTTAAACAGAAGCTGGTGGCAGCGAACGATGAGCACTTTTCAGAAAAGCTCACGCAATTTATGAAAGCGTCCCCACAGCATTGTTGATGTCACCTTTAACCTTCGTATGAAAAAATGAGGTTCATTTAAACGGATGGTTGTTTGACTACTGACCAATCAGAAATCGCCAACAGATGCAATGCGTATATTCGTTCTGTGTTTAGTCTTCCTGCTTCTTCGCCTCCGAAATCCAGTACAGGAAGGTGCGCACTGCCAACTGACATGTGGGATGTTGTTTTTCCTGGACAATGTATATTTTCCCTCCTACTTAATTTAGACACAAAAAAGTCATCTGGCCCTGATTCCATTCTTAATGAGTTTTAAGCGATACGCTGAATGGGCCTCTAAATATTTACTTCTGAAATTTAAAACTTCTTTAGAGCAACATTGCTTACCAACTGATTGGTTACAGACCCCCCCCAGAATAATACAAGTACACAAATGTGGAAGCAAATGCATTCCAGGTAACTATAGACCTATTTCTATTAGTTGCACCTGTTCCAAAATACTTGAGCATATCCTGGAGTACACCAAGAAGCTAATTCCTAATAAACATGGTTTCAGACGGAAGGCACCTACGCTTACCCAACTTCTAGAAACACTGCACGATGTTTCTAAGGCAATGAATGACAGAGATCAAGTGGATGCAATTTAGAAGAAGAAGAAGAAGAATTTTATTTATTCACTGGCGGAAATAAAATCACAGTAACAAGATATACAGAATGAGGTCTCATAGCTCAAGGCTGTAGGAGGACCTGGACATGCCCAAAGCATTTGACCGTGTTCCACATGAACAGCTTGTTAAACAAGTTGTTTGACCTTGGTGTAAACAGAAATACTGTGTTGTGGATAAAAGCATACCTCACCAACAGAACTCAGTTCGTGGAGGTAAGTGCCTAAAAATCTGACGTCCATCGGGTACCCACTGGTGTCCCTCAGGAGTCTGTGCTAGGTGGCATATTATTTTTACGCTACAGCAAAGACATTGCCGTTTCCATTCCCGCCGTGTTACGGTCCGCCTATTCGGGGATGATTGTTTAATTTACTCGGTTATCTCAGAACAATAAGTCCAGCTCACACTAAATTCTGCACTGAGCACTATTATTCAACTGTAAAAAGCATGCAAAATGCAAATTAATTATGCGAAAACTTCATATATTACAATTACAGAGTGGGCAAGGTGGCAGCAGTACGAGCATCATGCTTACCCGCTGCCTATTTCTTACGCAGATCGCCTTCCTCGCTTTTTGCCACTTCGAATGTGCTGCGGTCATCTCTCCTGAGGTCACAGCTCTGGTGCACTCGCCGCCATCGTCAAGATCCCTGGTTGATTCCGCTGGCAGCTTTTCGAACTGTCCTATCTCCCTTCCGGATGACTGTCTTGATCTGACCGCCACCACACGTGCCCGGAACCCGGGCATAGCTGGCACACTAAACTGTCCATTCACAATCAAGCCCAGTCCCATGACGTCAACGATCATGCCTATAAATTCCCAGCGAGATCCTTCCTTCTTCAGTGGGCAAGGTCGCAGCACTACGAGCATCATGTTTACCCACTGCCTATTTCTTACGCAGGTATGTAACTTTCTGAATGCCCGCTGCATTCGCTCTGATGATCGATTCTTACTGCTGCTCCCTTGCCCACACCATTCTCGCAGATGCTTTGCTTATATTTCTGTGTACTCGCAGCTCGCTGTTTGTATTAGTAGATTGTTACAGAGTGGTGATGTTGAAAGCAATCCTGGTCCTCGCTCCCAAATAAATCCGAGCCTTTGGCAAGGTTTTGATGATCAATCATCGGTGTCTGAAATGCTCGTTGAGCTCTTGAACGGACAGAAACGGTTAGCTGAGGATATCGCCGAAATTAAAAACTTTCAACAATCTGTTAATACACGTTTTGAGACTATCGAATCGCGTCTGGCCGCTCTGGAGTCCTCGACACATAAGCCTGCCGTCCCAAGCGGCAGCCGTAACAGTGAACTCGCATGTCTAAGAAACGAAATTCACGACCTTTCAACTCAATATGATGAATTAGAAAACCGGGCTCGAAGGAGCAATTTAATCTTACACGGTTTGCCAGAATCCTCCGATGAAGATAATGAGCGCCTGTCCTCAGACATTGCAAAATGGTTTCAGGATAAACTTAAAATGAGCTGTCCTCAAATAGAAAGATGCCATCGTCTTGGAAGGCCTTCAGGTGACCGTCCGCGACCCGTAATTATGAAACTTCTGGACTACCGGGAGAAAGTTTCGGCGTTAAAAAGTGGTCACAAGCTAAAAGAAACCGATTACCGTATTTCGGAAGATTTTTCACTACGTGTCCGGAATATCCGCAGAAAACTATGGGAAGCGTCTGAGAGTTTTAGGAACAACGGATGCGCGGTCCGCATACGGTTTGACCATATATTTATCGATAAAGTTCGCTATAACTGGAACATCGCTTCTAATACATTAGAGAAAGTACATCGTAACACAGCACTAAATAGCGTCACACCTGCCTCTCCGCCTTGACTCCTTCGTCTCAAAACCAATGACCTCCGTGTATTAAATATTAACGCAAGAAGCCTTCTCAATAAATTTTCCGACTTAATCTCTCTAGTAACTGCTCATTCCCCCCCTATTATAGGCACTACGGAAACATGGCTACATGACGGCATATACGACTCCGAAGTTGCGTTAAGTGGATACACGTTGGTAAGAGTTGACAGACCAAATGGTAGAGGCGGCGGTGTCGCCCTCTATATACAGTCCCACCTGAAGTTTTCAGTTCTTGAAACCCCATGTGAAGTTGAATTGCTTTTGTGCAGGATTCATTTGGAAAGGTCATCCGCGCTAATTGGAGTGTTTTACCGGCCTCCTGGCTCTTGTGGTGATCAGTTCGGTTTTCTTATCAACATTTTGCATGGTTTGAAATCATCAAATTTAATACTTATGGGAGCTTTTAATGCACCAGGCATTCACTGGCCCTCTCTCGCCATTACCGGCTGCGACGTGTCACTCTCAAGAAAATTATTGCGCCTTTCCCTATCACTCGGTCTTAAACAGATCGTCCATGAGAACACCAGGGAAACGGCTGTCCTAGATTTAGTTTTTCTTGGCTCAAGTCTTTTCGAATGTGGCTTCCAGTGCTGCGTTATTGACGGGATTTCTGACCACAAAGCCGTACTGTTCTCGGTTTGCTGTATTGTTCCCAAACCGCGGATTGAGTACTGCATTTTTCGTTATTTTAGCCGCGCCAACGATGCTGCAATTACCGACACACTTAGCAAATCGTTTGAGAACTTTCATGAATTATCTTTGAACGATGGTGTCGATGTTGCCGTAGGGTTTTTTGAGAATATTGTTGAAACATGTATGAACCAGTTTGTTCCCCTGAAAACAAAAAAAGAAAAATATTAATTCACCGTGGATGACAACAGGACTACTGCATTTATCGCGTCGTGTTTCGCGATTGCGCAAGTCTAAAAGAAATGGCAATCCTGACAAAATTGCAGAGTTCAGTGATGCCAAGAAGGAACTTCGCCAGAAACAAACCTCTGCCAAGGATTTCTACCATGCTGTTACTTTGCCAAAATTAGTGAAAACAAACCCTCGTATGTTCTGGAAGTCGATAATGCCAAGTAACAGCACAACTAACAGTTTAGTTGTTAAGGACGTTGCAGTGTTAGATTCACTCACGATTGCTTCCGCTTTTAACACCTATTTTCATTCCGTGTTCACACAGGATAACTCTTCACTTCCGCCTTTTAGCTGTGACTCATACCCGCCTATTGAAGACGTCATCGTCTCTAGTTCAGGTGTTCTGAACATGATCCTCCATGTAGATACTAAAAAGAGCTGCGGCCCAGATGACATACCCAATTCCTTCCTCGTTCGCTACTCACTTTGGACAAGCAGGTACCTCTTCGTTATCTTCCGTAAATCATTATCCACCTCCACGGTTCCCCAATCCTGGAAGCTTCCTACGGTCATTCCGACATACCAATCCGGTGACGCTCAACTTCTGCAGAACTACAGACCCATTTCATTAACTGCCCACTCATGCAAGTTACTCGAACATATAATTTTTAAACACATCACGGAATTTCTTGAAAGCCACAACATCCTATCCAATTACCAACATGGTTTGCGAAGCGGATATAGCACCACTACCCAACTAATCTAATTCACGCACGATATTTGTCAGTCATTGGATTTAGGCGGACAGATTGACGGCATTTTTGTTGACTTATCCAAAGCTCCTCTACAAGCTTAACTCCATTCTAAATAACCTTTCTCTGGTTGGTTGCATGCCTAACGCAGCGTTCTCAGTGTGTGCGCGCTTTAACGGCTCTATTTCCTCTCCTGTCGGTGTTTCACCCGGGGTCCCACAAGGTTCCGTTTTAGGCCCGCTTCTTTTCTTATTATATATTAATGACTTGCCGCATTGCGTGTCCGTTAATATTCGTCTTTACGCTGATGATTGCGTCCTCTACCATAGTATTAACACACCAATGGATCATGATTTACTTAATGACTCCTTTGCAAAATTTTGTAGGTGGTGCAAGGAATGGCAAATGGACATTAATTTCTCTAAAACTGTTTCCATGTCCTTCTCCAGACGCCCATCTCCATCACTTTTCACGTACACTTTCCATGGTCAAGATTTAAAAAGAGTAATCGAATTTAAATACCTTGGTCTTCATTTCTCCCATGACATGTCATGGTCGAAACACATTGACATCATATGCAACAAAGCTTTTAGACGTCTCGGTTACCTCCATCGTTCATTGCGCAAGGCTCCAAAGGATACCAAACTGATGACGTATAAAACACTACTCCGCCCCATTCTTGATTATGGCTGGATCATATGGAATCCTTTATAAGAAATCCGCTATTAAAAAGTTAGAATCAGTCCAAAATAAAACAGTGCGCTTCATTTTTCGCAACTATAGCAGATTTTTCTCCTTCTTCCCATTATACAGCTACAGGTCTTACAGTTCTTTTATCTCGCCGCCGCTTAGAATCCATGAAATTTTTACACACGCTGATTCATTCTGAGCGCCTTGTCACACTAAATAATTATTTGAACTTTAGTCCACCTTCTATTACTAGAAGTTCTCATAATCTCAACCTTATCCCTTTCTTTTGCCGAACGGAAATGTTCAAACACAGCTTCTATTCATTGGCCATTGAACTCAGGAATTCACTGCCTGGAAGCATCCGCTCTTTACCTACGCAACAATTTTTGAAAACAAAAACAATTGCATATACTTGATATTCGTATTTTCTGTGCCTGTTTCTCGTTTTCTTGCTTTCCTTTTTTGTTACTTCACTGCCCACTCCTGCAATAGCCTCTCCGAGGCTGCAGTATGTATAAATAAATAAATAAATAAATAAATAAAAACACCGAAAACGTATTTTTTATTATGAAATTAACGGGCAGTTTTGAACACGAGTCAACCATTTCAAATATTTAAACGTCACTATAACATCATATTTCCAAGGCGTTCGCTTGATACCACTGTTGACTTTCTTTTGCGTTTATTTCTCTTCTTACTTACCTTGGAATAAGCACATAGGTAATAAAACTGGTAAGGCGAGTGATGTGTTTGTTTTCATTAAACGTAATTTCCAATTTACCACCGAAAGCCCTAAACAAGCTCTGTGTATCGCCAATGTGTGACCGATTTCATTATATGCCTTTAGAGTATGGCATCCTCATGGCCAAACGCCAGTGTAAAAGTTACAATGCATACAAAACTATGCTGCACCTTTTGCCAGTTTTAAGTGCACCAATAGTTCTAGCAGAAGGAAGATAAAGACTGCACTAGGTTGAAAACTTTTCAGCAGTGAAGAAAAGCTTGGTGATTAAACATTTTCCACTCCATTATTTTATGAAATTGGCAATAACAAAAGTTTCTATGTAATGAGCCCATATTACATGTCAAACAGAACATATTACGCTAAAAAATGTTCTACAAATAAGATTATGCTCGTATCTATTTGCACGTTCTTTTTCTGCTTTTACGATTCGGGAGTGGAATCAGTTGGGTGTGAGTGCAGCGGATGTTGCCACAAAATGTGTTTTGCGCATCCTTCCAATATCTATGCTTTTGTTGAATGTTCAAGTGACAGCTGTGGCTCTCTGCTTCTAGTTTTCATTTGTGCTCGTGTTCAGACCATGGCACAATAATGCCCAACTAGGCGTGTAGGTTCTGTAATAAAGAAATAAATTTCAGCGTTATCATGTTGTCGCCGTTCAATCGGGATTATGCCGCCGTTTTCATCTCATCGTCACCATTGCGCCGTCGTTATGCATTCATTCGTTTCATTGTCTGTATTCCAGCCTCGTCCCCACGTCACCATCATCGTGCTTTTGTCTTCATCCTATTGTCGTCATGCCATCGTCGTCATACCGCTTTCGTCCCTCCATCGACGTCATTCTACCTTCGTCATTGCTTCGTCTTCATACAGTAATCGTCATGCGATCATGGTCAGCGCCGACGCTGGTGAGTGAGTGTCATTGCAAAGTTGGCCGATGTCGGATGCAGCGTATATTGCCAAGGCAACAGCAATCTCGGAATTAGGGTGTCTGTGAAGACGAGCCTATTCAAAATTAGCATGTCCTGAGAAATACTGTGTAAGCCTACATTGCTTCAATGTTGATCGCCCGAACGTCGACAGTCATCGTGAGATCGGTGCGGCCGGAATTATTACGCTGATGGAGAAAAAAAAAGCCCTGCGGAAGACAATCCCAAGTCAGATAAAAGTCCGGGCCCGTAATAAAAAAGTGCTCCTACGATAAGGTTGCTTCTAACAGAAAATTTCAGCTAATTATGATGCTACACATCTTATTAGTGAAGGTCACCAGCCAATGACAAGGAGCACTAAAGAATGAAAAGCTTTTTTGAATTTGCCCCAGCTGACACTGCAAGAAAGAGTGCAGGGCTTTTTTTTTTTGCGAGAAAGAGTTGCAGGACTTAAGCGCCTGCTAATCTGTCGCTGCTTGCAATTATGTGGGAAGCCGCATTTTCGTCTTATCAAAGTAAATATAAATTTGAGATACTAGCCAAGTTGACTTGGAGTGTCGCGCATGCATTTCCGTCTGATATCTGTATTAGAAAGACTTATAACGATAGTGCAAGTTTTTGTGCTACCAATATCGCTCCCAGTGGACAGTGCTTAATGGCTATCGTCGTCGACGTCAACGAGCATTGACGCTTGGCTGCCGAAACCATTTGGCACCGTTGTCCCAAGTAATTGTCAGTTGGCTTCCTATGATGCTGATGAGGGAAACTAGCGCGACAAAGGACAACACGCACATACAAGAGGAAGACGAGCGCTTGTTTCCGTGTTATCCATTTTAGTGTGTGTGTGTGTGTTGTTTCTAGTTGCAATAATTTCCCTCATCAGCAATGCAAAACAGAACTAGCCCAGCAAGTAATTCTTCTAGCCTTCCTATATAAGGTACAATTTCAGGACTAACTTGGCATCCTCCTAGCACGACGGCTCACAAAATTTTAAGCGGATCACATGAAATCAGCCATGTTGAGTAGTTGCGTCGCAGGCGCAATAAACTGTGGTGGACCTTTCACACGTGCGCACGTTGTTACTTTGAGAATGAAGTCACTCCATGCACATGTGCTCTTCAGGTCGCGTCGTCTGCTCCCTGCGCGACGCAGACGCCAAAAAAGCCTCGGCCAGTCGCGAGAGTCGTTGCGATACAGAGCGCTCGCTGTTCTTGGCGCGCTGTGGGAGGCGATGCGCGTCAGAAAATGTTTCTCGGGCACACATGTGCCGCAGCCTGCAATGTAAGCCAGACTTTCACGCGTTTCTCGTTCCGGGGCGGTGCTTCTTCCTCGCGGCGCCCACGCAGCCTGCCCTCCACCCGGGGGCGTTCCGTCTTCCACGACGCAAGGCGCCAGGTGTTGAAGCTTTGGCGCCGAAGAATAACGCGCGCTTCTGTGTGCAACATAAAGCGCCGCTTCAAATAGTAGACAGAAGGATCACGCCTATGAGGTACGGAAACCTAGTGCCTCGTCGTAGTGTTGAGAAAGCCGAGCTTACAGCCAGACAGATCCAACGGCGGCAGCTGCTGTGTGTGCTTCTCGCTCTCGATGTGGCAATGCACACGTTCAGCTCAATACACTAAGCAGGCATAAAAGTAAGTACGAAATGCCCACACGAGGCTGCACAGTGGCCAGTTACCTATTGTGTTCGTCGCCACTTTCACTGCCCTACCAGGTATTGATGTCTTGTGGCACGTAAGGATTCTACTGAGAGCAATTATCGAACTATTTTTTGGGAAGCAAGCACGCAAATGAAGCGCGACATGTCAGCTTCTCCATTGAGCAACCGGCGCCTGCCGCGCCCTTTCCACATCATGCGGCTTGCACGTGTACTGACTGACTTAGTGGGGAATGGAGTAGCACGCATCCCTGCGCGTATTCAAGCGGCGGAGGAAATGGCGACAGTTGCGGGCGGGGTACCCACGCCATTGTTTAAATTTAGAACATTCACTAGACCCACTTCCTCTTAGCCCGCTTTCCAAGTGCATTATAGCTTATACGGATGATGTATTGCGTAAGGTGCACAAACAAAAATATGAATGAACACATTGTGGCTATGGAGTACGCAATCAATGAAGCCCCAGAAGGCATAGAACCAAGAAATTGTTGTTTTCAATTAAAATGTACACATAGTTAGGAAAATGGAAATGAAAGTAGAAGAAAGGACAACTTCTCGCAGATGGGAGCTGAGCCCACTACGCACACGCTTACCTTTTCGACTATTTTATACGTTTGTGTTGCTATGTTTACGCGTCCATTACAGATCGGAAGTTATTAACTCTTTGCTTTCCCTATATTCCACGTGTGTTTGTAACTAACACAAGAAATCGAGCTGTGATGACCAGCACTCCGACGAAGGCCCGTTTTTCGGCACAACCGTCAGTAAAGTCTTTCCTAACGTTACGTGGAAGCGGAGTAGGCTGGAAACTATTTATGATGCATATTTGCAAGCGTAGTAAGCACTGGTCAAAATTGAAGCCACCCAACATCAAGCAAGACACGCCGTCGTCATCTTCTCCAGTTCGCGCAGTTGCCACTGCGGGTATGTCCCACTAATTCCAAGGCTCAACATCGTCTTCAAGTAGCACGTATGACCATACATATGTGCTGTGCTATACAGTGCTACGAGTGCTCACTGCGGAACGGCGAGATGTGACGCCGCCGATGCTTGCTTGGAAATGGAGCTATAGATGAGCTCGACGGTCTGCTGTGCCACAGGGAAAGTGCATATCGCTGCAACATAGGGTTTCATAAACAATTTCATAAAAAATTACGAACTCTGGGGCTATTGTCTATGGGAGTTGCAATTGGAGCGGTTGTACCAGCATGGAATTATGGGGAGGAGATGGATTTGCCTAAACCTTGTGATTATGGCTTGAAACGGCTTTGTGACTATGTAAACTCGTCATTTTCAACAATGTACTGCATAAATAATAATGAAATAAGCATTATTAAAATTGTCCGATGGCAGGATTCGAACGCAGGATCTCTAGTACAAGGGCCTGGTGGTGAAAGCATTAAGCCGCTGACGCATATCTCGAGAAGCGATGTGAAACGGCCTTATGAATTTATCGCGGCCATGCCGGTGCCTTGAGACGCTTGGCGCGTTTCGATTTGGCCACCTCGACAAGCTCAATCGTTGCAATTAGTAATGATTGCGCGTGTTCGCAGCGTTTTCTGCCCTTCGAAGAGTATAGATTGCTCTTAAATTTACGACAATGAAGGCATATAAAGCGTAATAAACAAAGCCATAAGAACGTCTGAATCCACAGGCACGAAGATCAGACAAATTCATGTACTTCCCATCCTTCTCATGGTAGGTAAACGACTGCAGCGCCAGAATTACCTCTAGTGTACAGTATAGTAGGCAACTCTATGTGCTACACATGCAAAAAAGAGACGCCGCGAACAGCACAGCCAGCACCGCAGCTCTGGTGGCTAGCATGGCCCGCACATACGCCGCGAAAGCGCGATCCTCTGGCTCTTGCGCTGCCGCTAAGGCTGCAGTGACGCTGCCATCAGCTTCTCGATGCGTTCACGCGGGCGCTCGCGCTCACGTTTAGGGCCATCTGAAGGAGTGTGTCGCGTCGTCCCGCGGCGTCTGGACAGTGCCTCTTTTTTCTGCGTAGCTGCCAGCGTGTTACCTGGCTTGATGTATTTCGCTGCTGACGCGCCAATGTGAGTGCTGAACTCTGCCAGACAGAAGGACTCCAGCGCAAAGAAAGCGAGGCAGCATCACTGCTTCGCTCCCGGTTACACGTCCGGTTATGTGTCGTCGAGGCAGCAGGGTCAGCGTGTGTCTCTCGTTTCTGTGCCGAACGACACTTCGCGCTTCGAAGCTTGGCGACGAGCCGTGCCCCGTGCCGACAAATCTATGGACGCGAAGTCAGCGCTATGTGAGCGTCATTTCGACGAGCAATATATTGAGCGTGGTTTCACGCACGGGATAAATAGCGAAACTATTCAGAGTCCGCGAAAGCGACCGGTGCTGGAACCCGACATGGTTCCAACCTTATTTCGTAGTGTTCCCGCATGTCTATTGAAGAAAGCGCCGAAGAAAAGAACATGAAGAACATCAGCATGCGGCTTGGCTTCGAAGATCTGGCGGCAGGAACAAAGTGCGTCTGCTTGTGAAGAAGGAACTGACTCGCACCGTGCAGAAGGCGATTGTAACCAAGTACCTGGTTTGAACTCACCAGCAATTCCTGATATCCGCAAATGTGGTCTCTTACTGGGCTAGGCACCTGATAGCTGGAGCAGACAACGTCACGGCGTTTATTGTGTGCACTCTAGAAGGTGAGAACATATATTTTAAAAGTATGTGCTGATGACAACAAATGAGAGGACAGTGCAATCAACGGCCTTTCTGCAATTCGCTAAAATCAAAACCTTTCATATTACCGAGATTGAAATTGCAGGATAGTTGCTTCGCAAAAAGGACTATATGATCGCATGCGGAGTATTAGGTAAAATTGATGAATTTGAGGTAAACACAAAGCGTGGAGAGAAGACTTATGGTGGCAGAAATTTCAGCCAATTTAGGCGCGGAATTGCTCAAACGCCAGAAAAAGCCTGCTCACAGTGCGAGCACCTCACGAGACTGCTCCTGAATCAGGCATCCTACAAAAGAAGATGAAGGGTAAAAACCGGGCTCCACTCGTTTTCGTACAGGTTAAGCCCTCGAACAGCACAAGCTAAAAGGAGCAGGCTGAGTATCCGTCGAGCTAAATCACAGATAAAGCAATTGAAGCAGTAGAATGCGCAGACTGATTCTGTAGCATCTGAGGAAGCCATCAAGGCCCCATCTGTGAGGAAACATCAGCTGGTCAAGGTGTGCTCTGCAGCATCTAAGAGAAAATGCACGAGAGGAATGAAGTACGAAAGTGAGTGGGTGCTAAAGTGCTTTATTATGTGCATGAAGAACACCATATTCTACGAGCACACACGTAGAAATGAGATCATGACGACGTTGCATCTGGAACATTCTTACGACGATATCTAAAGAGTTACAGGAGTGGGTTCGGCTTTAGCGGGAAGTGTTTCACGTTGTGGCGGAAAAAACTAAATCAATTAGCTAGTTCCAGCACCATGGTGGACTCTTCATTGATGAGATTAAGCTATCTGACAACATCAGCTTAGCATCCAGTGGCAACATCGAAGGTTTTGGGGCCCTTGGGAAGTTCACAACTGCGAGGGAGCGCTCCGTTACATGCGATCTAGACCTCGTCGTATTGCTTTTGCCTTTTCATAGAAAGTGGCACCAGATTATTGGTGTGTTTGCATCCCACACCAATGTGAAGTCAGACACGTTAGGCAAATAATCCTCGAAACAGCGGTCATCTGCGAAAATGCTGGGCTGGACGAAAATTGCATCACTATTGATGAAGCTGCATGGAACTGGAGTATTAAGTCAGGAAAAATTAGACATCAACCCATTTGTAGCAACAGTTACAAAGAAAAACCCATACAGGTTCCTTGAAAGAAAACCCCGCAGTTGAAGAAAAATTCGCCCTGGTCCGGGACTCGAACCCGGTACCATCGACTTTTCGGAGTAGCCGCCCTAACATCTGAGCTAACCAGGTGGCTAGCAGATGGCAGGGCGAAGTCGAATTTGTCAACAACTCGAAGCAAAGGCAAGAGTTGACGTGATAGTTTTGAGGAAACCCGCAAGGTGAAAAGAAGGAATTAAATAAAGAAAAATGAGACATCCACCCATTCGTAAAGATTGCTAAAAAAGAAATGCATACGGGTTCCTAAAAAATTCGTCCTCGTCCGGGACTCGAATCCGGTACCACCACCTTTCCGGGAACCCGACCTACCATCTGAGCTAACCAAGGTTTTTTTTTCTTTCTTTCATGGCATTTATTATAGTAGTATTCAACCCGACATTCACCAGTTCTGCATAGTCAGATGATGGAAGGCACAATGAAAGTCACACACAGAAAAGGCAGCGTTCATACTGCGAGTAGAAACGTTGGCTACACTTTAGAAGGGTGGTAAGGATTAGCACCTCACCAAAATAGGGAACCAGTCCGGTTGTATATTGAGTCTATCATAAACATGTTTTAGGTGTAGGGTCATTTGGATAAAATGTACCCTTGTAGTACCACCGTTTCGGCGTTTTGGTCCATCATTCGCGTTTTCTACAAACTGTGCATTCCCATGAGAAAAGGACATATCGAAAGGTGCACTATTATCAGAGGTTGGCAGCAGGTATCGTTACCTCAAAGCGTTAATCTCAAAGTCTTTCTTTAAAGTCCGTTGGAGGACATCGCAAAATAGGATAGTGTCGGTGCAGCTAATAAAACTATGTTCAATTGTCTCTGGTACATCACAAAGGCGACAGTTAACAGAAGAGACAAAGATACCCTTTTTTGTAGCCATGCTTTTACCGGTATGGTTTCACTATGAGGTTTATAGAAGAATGTTTTGGAGCAAGGGGATAGATACATTTTGCGAACTCGCTTTAGTACATCGTGGCCTGGCCATTTAATGTAAAGTGATCGGTAAAATGGAGGCGGAAATAGCGTAGACAGTAAATCTATGTACAACGTTTTGCGCGACACAGAGTACAAGTATTCAGTGGAAAACCGAACTGTCAGGAACAGAACCGCCAAGTGAACGTCTTGCATGAACCCCCACAAGCATAAACGCGAAGAAAAATTTGAAGAAACAACTAAATCAGGTAACGCATTAACAAGTGCGACTTGCATGTATGACCGAATTATAGGATGCGAAGTATCGCGAAAAAAGAAGAAACGAGACGCTATATGCCGCACATAAAGATGTAATAAGTCCAGCCCACCTTCACTAACAGGCCTAAAACTATTGTCTCGCCTCATGTACTCAAAAGTTGAAGACCATACGAAGGTTGCAAGAACCTGATAAAGGCGTTGGATGTATAACCTAGCACAATGAATAACTTGCAATACATAGTAAATTTTTGTTGCCAAGAACATACTGCAGGCCTCGGCTTTCCCAAAAATAGAAAGTCGTTGTGGAACGAATGTCTGGGCGTAATTTTGTAGGGCCGAAACCCGTTCTTTCCAATAGTGTGCGCTTAATTTATATGCGTCTTGCGGCACGCCAAGTTACTTTGGCGGGACATCACTTAACGCCTGCAAACTGTTCTGGTGTATAGCACCATGAGCCAAACAATAAGCCTAAACTTGTTGAAGAGTTCATTCGTGCTCCTGATACGCTGCCAAATTCTTCTATTGTCGATACTACCTTTTCAACACTGGACTTATCCGTGCAGAAGAACGCTAGATCATCTGCATAAGCGAAGACTTTTTACTTCATTACCCAGTATATTGAAGCCATGGATGTAACTCGACTGAATTACACTTAAGCATAGCGGTTCCAGGTAAAGGGCGAATAGTAGTGGGAACATCGGGCATCCTTGTTTTACTGATGAGCAAATAGAAACGGGTTAGGAGAGTTGGCCATTAATAACTAAACGAGTAGCACAACTGGTGTAGCAGTCTAACGACTTTAAGCACAATGGAGCCAACATTGGCATGCTCTAGTAGAGACAATAAATAGGAGTGACTGACACGATCGAAAGCTTTAGCAAGGTCTACTTGGAGCATTGCAAGCTGTTCAGTGGAACCATAACAGTATTGAAGAAGTGTACGGGCGACATGTATGTTGGTTTGAATTCATTGGCCCCTAATTCCACACGTCTGATGGGAACAAATTAGAATTGACATAGCAAATTGCAATCTATTAGATAAATCTTTTGCAAAAATTTTGTTATCCACATTTGAAAATGTGATTGGTGGGTAGCTTTCAACAGGGCGCAGTTTCTCTTTATCTGAACTTTTGGGAATTAAGACTGTGTGGGTTCTGCAAAAAAATTGCGGAAGGGCGTCGACCTCTAAACTTGTAATAAAAATTCCCAATAATATGGGACTGATAATTGATTTGAAACCTTTGTAAGATTCACTTGAAAGTCCATCGGGGCCGGGTGTTTTCGACAAAGGTAGCTGATCGATAGCTAGCTCAATTTCTTGGATCGTAAGGCTACCATTGATGACTGCACAGTCATCATCCTGTAAAGGTTTTACAAGAGATACAAAATTCTCTAAAACTTTTGCATCGTGATCGTCCGGAGGGGACTAAACAACACAGTGTAGTAAGTTTCGAACTGAGAAATTACGTCATTCGTATTTGCTACATCTTCGGAGTATATTTCCGGAATCGCTTTAGAAATACCGTGACGTCGCTCGTCAAGTAAAGCTTGACGTGTTGGTTGCTCAGACTACACAGCACGCCTATTTCGAGATTGAATTCGCGCACCTCTGTAACGCAGTGCATCATATTTTTGTAACTCACATTTAAGATTTATATGTCAACAATGTAAGTACCTGGCATTTGGCATTCCATCTCATAAAGGCTACATAGGCTCTCAAGAAGCAGCTTTTCTTCATTCTTTCTATAGAATGATTTCACCGATCCAATTTCTATGGCCACTGTACGAACCTCTTGTTTAAATAGTTCCCAAGCAGCAAAGGATGGCAAACCAGTTGAAAGAGAATTTGTTAGGGCCATGCGCACGCGATTAATAAATTCCTGATCATTTAGGAGCTCAGAGTTAAGCTTCCATAGTGCCCACTGCGGTCGCAAACTACTGAGCATGTGCAGATACAGATTTTTCACCGATCTTTGCGATAACCATACAATGATCAGACAACGAAACTGGGATAGTAATACAGGATAGTCCTCGAGAGAGGAGTGATGAAGAAACATAAATCCGATCAAGGCGGGCGTAGAAACGACCTTGAATTCGCTATAAGAGCGAGCTCCTTGTCCCGACACTCCTATATCAACGTGCCCTGCATTTTCTATTATGTTAGACAAAACTTCACCACTCCTGTCCCGCTGAGTGTTAATACCGCTTCCATCGCTCGGATCAGATACACAATTGAAATCTCCCATTAAAACAATGCAACGATCACAGTCGAATAGACTAGCCACAGTATCAAATAAAACAATTCGTTTTGCAGCATCTTTAAATGCATAGACGTTGACTATTCGCCATGGCACACTCGGCAACACAAAATCACAGCATGTATATTGACCTTCAGTGTCGACATGGTAACTAAATGCTGAATAAGGTAGGCTCTTCTTCAGAAACAGGAAACAGTCCGCGGATAAACCAAGAACGTGTGAAACGCAAACATAATAATCAGACAGAAAAGGTCGCAAAGCCCTTTCTGTCTCGTCATCACTATCAATCTTCGTCTCCTGCACGGCGACGAAGTCGAAAGCCGGCGAAGCTCCGCCTGTTTCTGCAAAGACCTAAGGCCTCGTACGTTCAAAGTTGCTAAGAGAATTTTCTGGGACAGGACTGTGGCGACTACCAACTATTTGGACTTAATGATCTATGTGATCGGTCCTAGAGGGCAACGGTGAGGCTCCCTCCGAACTTCCACCGCCCCTTCCGGACCGTGATCGTCGGCACTTTCCTGAGTGTTTCGATGTTTTGCGGCGACGTGCTTTTCTTGTGGTACAGGTCGTCTCGCTGTCTGTGCTTGATTCCGATCAGTTAGTCGCATGGCGCTTCGGAATAGAAGTATCCGCGTTACTTCTGTCCTCTGCTAGCATAGCGCACGTGTCGAGATGCTTGGGTGTATCTGATGAGTCATCCCCGGCTCCCTCATTTACTTCCTGGGCAGCAACTGGCTCCGTGGTAGCGGGTGCTTCTTTGAATTGTTGCTTCAGTTGGTCATCTTTCTCTTCGCTACTTTCCTTTTTCACGGGCAGTTCTGCGATGCCATTGTCTTTAACATGTAGAGGGGCTTTACTGTCACAGCTGGTCTCCGCGGAAGAGGGAACGTCTCCAGTCGCGTCGAGAACCTCCGTAATATCCATTATATGATCTTGCAAGCTTTCATCCGGAGGCCTTGTTCTGTGTCGTAACTTATCGGCGTATTTTACGACACATCCTTCAGCTGTGTGGCCAAAGCGCCGGCAGGCTTCACAACGTGGGGTTCTGCTATTTAGACGAATGTGTCCCACCTTGTTACAGCGCAGACAAAGCGGGGGCGGCCTGGAAATAATACAATGCTCTGTACTCCACAAACAGGGAGTAGATGTGGAACGTCCCCCACGCTGACTCCATCGGCAAGAGTCAACACCACGTCCCGATTTAGCGTACGCATTTGTTCCATCTCTGATACTCTCCGGCTTTCTGCTCATATGGACTTGACTTTCCCGTAAGCCTGGAGCGCATCTCGAATGTAGTCGTCTTACAAACGCTCAGGAAGCCACAAAAGCTTCATTTTAACTTCCGTGGGCTCAGGATCAATAACGACCCAGCGTCTACCTTTTACTGATAATTCCCCGCATGTGACTAGCTTTGATTTTGTCATCCCTGATTTGCACGTCACCATCCACACGTGCGACATCTGAAATTGGCCGATGGAACTTATTTCCTTCAGGTCAATAAGGTTCCAAAGGGCGCCTCTGAAGTCTTGGGCTCTGTACGGTCGACCACTTAAGTCAGCATGCAGGAAAACGGAGTCCACAACCAGCTTACCAGTAGGAAGACGAGGAAGCACAACACGGTAGTCACCCGCCGTGGTTGCTCAGTGGCTATGGTGTTGGGCTGCTGAGCACGAGGTCGCGGGATCGAATCCCGGCCACGGCGGCCGCATTTCGATGGGGGCGAAATGCTAAAACACCCGTGTGCTTAGATTTAGGTGCACGTTAAAGAACCCCAGGTGGTCAAAATTTCCGGAGTCCTCCACTACGGCGTGCCTCATAATCAGAAAGTGGTTTTGGCACGTAAAACCCCAAATATTATTAGTATTAACACGGTAGTCATTGCTGCTGGCTGAAGTCTGAGCAGCACCTCGGCCAGGGGCTGATAAATCCTAACCAAGCGACTAGCAGATGGCAGGAAGAAGTGGAATTTGTCAACAACTTGAAGCAAAGTCAACTGTTTGGCGTGATAGTTCTGAGGAAACCCGGCAACGTGGAGAGAAGTAATTAACTTCTCTCCACCTTGCAGGTTTCCGCAGAACTATTACGTGGAACAGGAGTATGTGGCACTGTAGCAAGCTTGTGACGCCCCTGGGCCATAATCTTCGTTGGCCCGCCAGAGTCGGTAGACAACATTGGTCACCGCTCCACCGCAAACACCGACGAGCACAGCTGCTCGGCGATCAGTCATTGTTCATCAGAACCACGCTGCGGAGCGTCCATCTAACGGAGGGTGCCTCGAGCACTCCCTTGTTCACGAACCGGGGCGGATCGGGACACTGGCGACGAGTACCCACGGATCGTGACAGGCACTCGTTCGGTATACATGGCAGAAAAGAACACATGTTCTGTAGCAGGCAGCACCCTACAGACCCAGAACGATTTCTGTACATCATCTCTGACTTCCCACATCTGGTCAGATGTGTGAGGAATATTTTTGTCCGAACTGGCTTCAAACTGCCAGAAGGCCAAGCCAGTGTTGACCCTATTTACTGCACCCTGAAGTTTGATGAACAGCATAACACGACCCTCAAAACCATGCCTCATATTAATAAATCGGTCGTGCGGCCGAATGATTCAGAGAAAATGAGGGTTAATTATGCATTCAGGCTTTTCAGTGATGAAACCTTGTACAATGAAAACATTGAAAAAAAAGCATGAGAGTACGGCTGCAACGGTCGCCTTTGCGGAAATAATGAGAAAGCTGATTCAGGCAATGATATTGTTACGAAGGAAGACGCAGAGGAAAAGCTATGTACAAGTATATTTACAAGAAAATACGCTGCGCTTGGCCAAGAGGCGCACAGCAGGAGCAGCCGGCGCTAGCTTCAAATCGTCGTCGTCGTCTTCTTACTGCTCGGCTCTTCATTGGAAATACTATCCCGTAGCACTACCCCCGGCGGCAAAAGCGCCGTCCCGGAGCGACTAAAGGCCGGAGTCTGAAACAGTGTAGTAGGTCTTGAGCCTACTGACGTGCACGACATGAGTAGATGCCAGAGTAGATGACGAGGTTGAGCTCACAGGAGCAATTTCGTACGTCACAGGCGTCACCTGGCGCAGCACGCGGTAGGGCCCTGTGTATCGCGAAAGGAGCTTTTCGGAAAGTTCGACGTGACGAGACGGCGACCACAGGAGCAGGAGTGCACCAGCCCAAAACTGTACGTCACGGTGCCGGGCGTTGTACTGACGCTGCTGCGTGGTTTGCGAGTCCGTCAGTCGAGCACGGGCAAGCTGGCGTGCATGGTCGGCGAGGGCGATGGCGTCGCGCGCATACTCGTTTGTTGAGATCGCAGCAGGAGGAAGTACCGTGTCAAGGGGCAAGGTCGGTTCGCGATCGTAGAGTAGGTAAAATGGAGAAAATCCGGCGGTGTGGTGCCGGGAAGAATTATAAGCATATGTGACGTAAGGAAGGGCAACGTCCCAGTCGTGGTGGTCCTTCGAAACAAACTTGGACAGCATGTCAGTAAGAGTACGGTTTAACCGCTCTGTCAGGCCATTGGCTTGAGGATGCCATGAGGTAGTCAGCTTGTGTTGAATAGAGCAGGAACGCACAATGTTGGCGATAACTTTCGAGAGGAAGTTACGACCACAGTCAGTAAGCAGCTGTCGCGGGGCGCCATGGACTAAGATAATGTCACGCAAGAGAAAGTCCGCGACGTCAGTGGTGAAACTGGCAGGGAGAGCTCGCATGATAGCGTATCGGGAGGCGTGATCAGTTGCGACGGCTACCCATTTGTTCCCAGAGGATGACGTGGGAAATTGACCGAGGATGTCTAATCCAACACAAAAGAACGGTTCCACAGGGACGGTGGTCGGCTGTAAATAACCGGAAGGTAGCACCTGAGGTGTTTTCCGACGCTGGCAGGGATCACAGGCAGCAACATAGCGTCGGACGGAGCGAGCGAGACCAGGCCAATAGAAGCGGCGGCGGACGCGGTCGTACGTGCGGGTTACCCCAAGATGTCCTGTAGTCGGTGCGTCATGCATCTCAAAGAGCACAGTCTGTCGTAAACGTTTTGGCAGGACAAGAAGAAGATCAGGGCCATCAGGGAGGAAGTTCCTTCGGTACAGAATGCCGCCCTGGAGGACATATAGGCGAACGGATGCGTCGGTAGGTGTAGAGCGCAGACGCTCGATGAGTACTCGCAGCGATAAGTCTCAGTACTGCTCATCGGCGATGTTAGCGAAGGCAGACACAGAGAAAATGCCGTCGGCGGTGCTACTGTCGGCGTCGTCAGGCTCGTCTACCGGGTAACGAGACCGGCAGTCAGCGTCCTTGTGTAGTAGGCCAGATTTGTAGGTGACAGAGAACGAATATTTTTGGAGGCGAAAGGCCCAGCGACCAAGTCTTCCTGTAGGGTCTTTCAATGAGCATAACCAGCAAAGCGCGTGATGGTCTGTGACAACGGAAAAGGGTCTGCCATATAAGTATGGGCGGAACTTCGCAACCGCCCAAACTAGGGCCAGACACTCACGCTCAGTGATGGAATAGTTGCGCTCCGCGGGCGAGAGGAGCCTGCTGGCGTAAGCGATAACGCGGTCGTGGCCACGCTGGCGTTGTGCCAGTACTGCGCCAATTCCGTGACCGCTTGCATCAGCACGGACTTCTGTAGGTGCAGAAGGATCGAAATGGGCCAGAACCGGAGGCATTGTGAGCAGGTCAATTAGATGCGAGAATGCAGAGGCCTCGTTATCGCCCCAGTGGAAAGCGGCGTCTTTATTCAAAAGCTCGGTTAGGGGTCGTGCTATGGCCGCAAAATTTTTCACGAAATGGCGGAAGTACGAACAAAGGCCGATGAAGCTGCGCACATCCTTGACACACTTCGGAACAGGGAAGTGCGTAATAGCATGGATCTTTCCTGGGTCTGGTTGCACTCCGTTCGCGTGAACGAGAAGCCCAAGAACGGTAATCTGGCGGTGGTCGAATTGGCACTTCGATGCATTAAGTTGCAGACCGGCTCGACGAATAACGTCCAGGACTGCTGAGAGGCGCTCGAGGTTCGTAGCGAACATTGGGGAGAATACTATAATATCGTCCAAGTAGCACAGTCACATGGACCATTTGAAACCGTGAAGAAGGGAGTCCATCATGCGTTCAAAAGTGGCAGGAGCGTTACATTGACCGAACGGCATCACTTTGAATTGATAAAGACAGTCGGGTGTTACAAGGGCCGTCTTCTCGCGGTCGAGATCGTCCATGGCAATCTGCCAGTAGCCAGAGCGAAGGTCAATAGAGCAGAAGTAGCGAGCACCGTGGAGGCAGTCAAGGGCGTCATCAATCCGAGGTAGGGGATACACGTCCTTTTTGGCAACCTTGTTAAGGGGCCGATAATCCACGCAAAAGCGCCATGAGCCATCCCTCTTTTTTTACCAGCACAACAGGTGACGCCCATGGACTACATGACGGTTCAATAATGTTCTTGGCAAGCATTTTGCGAACTTCGGTGTGAATAACCTGACGCTCAGCGGGTGACACTCGATACGGGCGGCGATGAATAGGAGGGGCATCGCCGGTATTAATGCAATGTTTGACAGCTGTTGTTTGGGCCAAAGGGCGATCGTTCAAGTCAAAAATATCTTGCTAGGAAATCAGCACGCGGTAGAGCGCCGAGCGTGCTCGGAGGGCATATCAGGTGCAATCATTTTCTGTAAGTTGCCGATGGTACAAGTTGCCGACTGCGACGGTAGAGGAGGATCGGCTGAATGGTCGTCTACTGAAATCGATGCTACAGAGTGATCCTCCAATGAGCAAAGTTGGGCCGGAGACATCCCGCGTGGCAGCACTTGTGTAGTCAAGCCAAAATTGACCACTGGCAGGGAGACGCAATTCTCCGTAATAGATAAAACTGTATGAGGTACTGTGATCCCGTGTGTAAGGAGGACGTCTTGCATAGGAGCCGCGATGTAGTGATCGTCGGGGACTGGTGGGGATGACACGAAGTCAACGTAAGTCAGTGCCGAAGGTGGCAAGCGAACGAAGTCGACTGAACTGAGGCGAGTAGGGTGTTGTTCAGCGGGATCCAGAGCAGGCAGCTCGAGGCGGAGAGTACTGGCGGAGCAATCGATGAGAGCAGAATGTGCGGAGAGGAAGTCTAAGCCGAGGATGATGTCGTGGGGACAGTGAGCGATGACTGTGAATAGCACGATTGTTAAGCGATCCGCGAAGGAGACGCGGGCGGTACACATACCAATTACGGGGGCTCTTCCGCCATCGGCGACACGGACAACAGGCGTCGTGGCGGGCGTGATAATTTTCTTGAGCCGGTTACGAAGGTCAGCGCTCATTACGGACAAATGCGCCCCAGTGTCTATGAGTGCAGGCACAGAAACACCGTCAACTTGCACGTCAAGAAGGTTCAGATGAGTGGGCAACGTCAGTAGAGGACTTGGCGGCGTTGGGAGCAATGCAGCGTCAGCTCGAGGCGCTGCATCGTCTAGTTTTTCGGCTGGGAGCGGCGTCCGAAGGGAGTCGGCGAATAGGAGCGATGGGGCTGGTGAGAGCGAGATTGTCGTCGTTGGGGCGAAGGCGAACAAGAACAGGAGCTGTTCGGTGCAGGAGAATCAGCGGCGGCGTTATCGGAGCGTGCAGCATAGGGACGAGAAGGGCCACCTGGGGGGCGAGAGTAGGCAGTATAAGTAGGCCCGGTCGGGGGAACTCCAGCGACTGCGACAGTGCCGAGAAATGTGCCCGATTCGATGGCAGTGGAAACAAATGGGGTTGTCGTCAGAAGTGCGCCATTCAGATGGGTTGCGGAAACGTGGTGGGTAAGAAGATGCAGGACGGGGCGGAATCGAAGAAGCCGGGCGGGTATCAGGAGGATGGGCCGAGCAGATGGTGTGAAGACCCATGTTTTCGAACTCTTGGCGGACAACTGCCTGGATCAATGAGACCGTGACTGCAGATGTATTGGTGGGACTGGAGTCGAAGGCAGCCGGATAGGCGGCCTCAATCTCACGCCTGACGATCCTGGTAACATCGGCAGTGTTGTTGGGACGAGGATTGTCGGCACAGGAAGATGTCGCTGGGGTGTTGGGCAGACGGGCAAACTGCTGGTGAATACGTCGACTTTTAGCGAGTTCCAGGCGGCGGCACTCTTTTATAACAGCATCCACCGTCGCTACGTTGTTGCAAACGATCAAGTTGAAGGCGTCATCGGCAATGCCTTTGAGGATGTGGGCAACCTTGTCGCACTCAGTCATGTGGGTGTGAACTTTGCGGCACAGAGCATAGACGTCCTGAATGTACGTGACATAGGGCTCTGTTGACGTCAGCACACGGCCGGAAAGCGCCTTCTGCGGGGCAAGTTGGTGACCGTAGGGGTTGCCGAACAAGTCTCGAAGCTGTGTCTTAAGTGAATCCAACTGGTGAGCTCATCTTCGTGCGTGCGATACGAAACTCTACGTGTACCACCGAGGTAAAAGACTACGTTGGCGAGCATAATAGTAGGGTCCCACCGGTTATTGAGGCTGACGTGTTCATACAGGCTGATCCAGTCATCGACGTCTTCCCCATCTTTGCCCGAGAATGCGCCAGGATCACAGGGAGCGGGGAGAGTGATGTAGGTCGTCGAGGTGGCAGCAGGTGTCGGAGCCGGCGGAGTCGGGTTGTCGTCGCCGGGAGCCATGAACGAAGGCTCGACGTACCGTCCACTGCGAAGTTCCGTGACGAGGTACAGGGTACGTCCACCTCCACCAGATATGTTACGGAGGAAGACGCAGACGCAAAGCAATGTACAAGTATATTTACAAGAAAATACGCTGCGCTTGGCCAAGAGGGGCACAGCAGGAGCAGCCCGCGCTAGCTTCAAATCTTCGTCGTCGTCTTCTTACTGCTCGGCTCTTCGTCATTGGAAATACTATCCCGTAGCAATATCAAAGTGCAGTTTAGATGCACTAAGGCTTGGAGGGCTGCACGAGAAGTGCATTGAAAGCTTTTTGCTTTGGATGCATAGGAAGCATCTACTGGCTCCTACGGCTTCCTTAGTCGAAGTAGAGCCGAGGAACTTGTCAAGTTACGTTGTCAAATACCTTGCACCTGCTCCGTTACGTGACGATGAAATTTAACTTGCGGTATGTGATGACACGCTGTTTGTGTCAGGACCCTTTGGAAAGAATTTTTGGAATCATTCGACAAATGTCAGGATGCAATGATCATCCAACTACCTCCGAGTTTGTGATCTCGGTTAACGCTTCAAGTTTTCAAAATTTTGCAAAATCACCGACAGCAGGCAATGCATCCTCAGGACTGCTAAGGAGCCTGCTGGGAGCTGACAGCAGAAAGCATGTGTCCTCTCATAGGAGACTGGATAAGCTTCTTGACGCAGGGAACCTTGCCGAAGCACATGAAGTGCTCAGTGAATGCGGCCAAGGCACCCAACATATTGCCATGGGGATGGAAGCCAGCGATTCCAGATTCATATATTACATGGCTGGCTACGTGGCAAGAAAAAGCGTCGCAAGCGCTAAATATGCAGAGTAGCCAGAAGCTGCTACAAGACTGAAACGAATCAGCTTCAGCTGCAGCATCCCTCACTGCTGCTGCTTACCGAGAAGGCCTGTTGTACCCATCTGCCAAGCTCAATGCACTCGTGACCTCTCTTGAGAACACGTTTACTCACTGCTTTAGTGTAAGAGAGCTCAACAGTGACAGCATCATTAATTTTGTTTCCTTTCTGCACTTCCTGCGATTCGCCTTTCCTGGACGGATCGTGTCAAAGGGAAGTAAAAGAAAAAGGAAATCGCAGACATTCCGTCTGTGTGTTTCATTATTTCTTTAAACTTCTATTCGTCAAATCAAGCAACAGATCACACAAATAACAGATCTTGCCTTGAGTAATTATCGAAGTCACGTGTCACTACGAACGACGTCACACTGTGACACGAGCGCGTAGGCATGGTGACACGAGGACGTCACCGTCCGGCTTGGAGCGTGGTCGCCGCATGAGAAAATGGAAATGGCGTTCGGATTATTGAAATTTCAGACCGTTGCGCGGCGTAGCGATGTAATTTTCGCAAACAAGACCGTTAGCGCGCAGCGTATGCTCTACGCTTGTCAAATCAAAATGGCCACACCTGGTGTGGGGCCCTTTTTAAGAGATGGAAACGCATGAAAACAATATGGAAACTTGAAAGTATAGTATGCAAAATCAACGAGAGTGCTCATCTCACTTAAGAAGAGAGCACTGTCATGAGAATCGCGAGAATCTAATTACCATACTTGGTGTAAGTCAGACCTGCAATTTGAGTATAGGACAATCACAGACTTACCGCAAACCTGACTACAAACTGCCGACACAATGCACCGGCAAGCGGTGAGGCGAAGCTGCGCAGGCGCACAGGGGCCTGGAGGCGGGGTTTCCTGTAGCCTGATAAAGCGACGGAGCGCGCCGTCCTTTAGCAGGCGGCAGAAAACCCCGCCTCCAAGCCCCTGTGCGCCTGCGCCGCTTAGCGTCGATACGCGGCCACGCCGTGCGCGCTGCCACTACGCGGAGCGCAAGCACGCTGCGCCCAAGTTCGTGCTAAGAGTGGACGACCCTGTACATATACAGAACGCACATTTACAGCTATGGATCCGTATCCGCCGACAGCGTTACATGTGCTCTTGTGATCGCGGCCTTACAAGTCACAATCAAGTTCAAAGTGTCCCATAGGATGACCTCTACGGTAACTTAATTTGCCGCCCTTCGTGCCGTTGATGATTACATCGCGCAAGCTCATCCTTTAGTTTTTAATGCTATTAGCGTAATTTTCGAACTTGACCGTGTTTGTAGTATGTATCAATGTCCGCACTTAATCTCTTGTCCGCAAAGTTTCGCCACTCAGTAGTCCATGGTACAATGGGTAGTGTACCGGGCTCCTGTGCCAGGGAACCGCCTTCAGAACCAACCGTTGGCCAACATGGGCAATTGGTTACGTAATTCTAGGCATGTGGTACTCTTCAATGAATCTCTCTGGTGTCAATTTCAGTCACTGGTATATGCCACAGAATATGAGCACGCATCAATGAACTTATTTCACGCCAGCTTGATCCACTGGGTATGACACTCTGGGTATGTAGTAATCTTAATCTCTTTGACGCTAAATAGGGTCGCATTGAGATAAGTTGGCGTCAAACTTGTTCACGCGTCAAGAAGGTCATAGTGACCAGAACCAACTATCGGCCAATATAAACCTCTTTCAGGCATACTAGGGACGCTCCACATACGTCACTCTGTGTGTGCCGCTCCGCAATGAATCACCCTTGGATGACAACATAGGCTACATGGTATTTGCACTGAGTATGCGCCACTTATGAATAAAAACCTTTTATGACAACTTGCTTCGCTAGGCATGTGCAGCCTTTCATTGTATTAAATACGGAAAACATACATGAACAATATTTCTACACGAACTATAGGATATTGTCAATAGCACTAAAGCCGTCAATCATCTCTAAAAGATAGATTCACCGTTCAATAGTTTTCTGACTTCAACGCAGCCCTTGAGTTTTACGGTCAGGTTTTCGACGCAAGTCCCATTGGTATTTAAGAGAAGATAAGTTCTCCATCAAGCCCTCACGAAGGGGCATAATATCAACTTCGAATGGCTGCTTGGGCATCGTGGCATCCCCGGTAAGAAGTGTACTGATGGCGCCGGCTGATCAACCCAGAAAGCAGCCCAAACATACAGGGCGTTTCAGCGGACACGTTCAAAAATTTTTACAGGATGACTGTGGCAGATAGCACAATTCTAGTTTATGAGCTGGTCTACTCGAAGCGGCGGACGCTACGTGCAAAAAAATACATGCACAATCGACGAATTACTTAAATTTCGCTAATTAAGTTCTTTAACTAATTGCTTTATGATCCATATTGCAAGTAACAAATTCTAGCTGTGGAGTTTGCGAGGCGGATCCTCTTGGAACGAATTTTCAGGATGACATCAGTTTCGAGATACTAATGACCCTTGCAATTACAGGCCAATATCAGTGCTCAGTACCATTAATACTATATTTAAAAAAAGTTATAACGCATTGGGTTCCACAAATTTATTGATAAGTACAAGATTATGTGCCCACAGCAACATGGCTTTCGTTCGAATCATTCAACTTCGTCAGCAGTGTTAACGTTAACTCAAATGATTAATGCAGCATTACAAATTAATATCCTTGTGTGTGTCACACTTCTGGACTTAAAAGCGTTCGATACAGTTGATCAGAACATACTCCTACATGAACAACAACATTATGGTTTTCGCGGTAGCTCATTAGATCTTTTTACTGACTACCTTGATGAACGAGTGCAAGTAGTCATAATGAACAATGTTACATCATCACCTAAGCATACGCGCACAGGAGTCCCTCAAGGATCCATGCTTGGACCACATTTATTTTCATTATACTATAACGACTTGCCACTTATTTTTGGTACAAGTGAAGCCCTTATGTACGCCGAAATTACCCTTCTTGGCTATCTCGTCAGTGCCGCTGGCGTTCAACCCGACCCCGACAAGATTCGCGCTGTCCAGAAATTTTCTGTTCCGTCTTCCACCACAGACGTAAGAAGCTTCGTTGGGGTACGCTCGTATTTACGTCGTTTTATCAGAAATTTCGCCGGAACCGTTCGCCCACTCAACGACTTACTTAAGAAGGACGTTGCCTTCACATGGGGCCTCGCTCAAACTAAAGCCTCCTCCGCCCTCGCACGCTTGTTCAAGGCTCCCCCGTTGCTGGCTATTTATCATGCTGCTACCGCCACTGAACTTCACACGGATGCAGTGGCAATGGAATTGGGGCTGTACATGTTCAATGGCAGCGTAGCGCAGAGCACGTAATTGCATATGCCAGCCGCTTACTGTCACCCGCCGAGAGGAATTTTTCAATTACCAACAGGGACTGCCTGGAGTGACTTTGGGCACTTGCCAAATTCTGCCCCTACTTGTACGGCCGTACATTTTCCGCGTTTACCGATCACTACGCCTTGTGCTGTCTCTCGTCCCTTAGAAACCTCACTGGACGATTTAGTACATGGGCGCTACCACTCCAAGAGTATTCATTTACTGTTTTATACAAGACAGGCTGTTTGCACAAGAGCGCCGGCTGCCTCTCCCGTCTCCCGTCGACCACACTGAATATGACGCGCGTGACACCGACCCTTGCATTCTAGCCATTTCTGATCTCCATGACATTTGCACTGAACAGCGGCGTGAAGGCTGCTTACGTGTTCTCATCGATCGCCTCGATTCTGAACATTCGGAGCCCACACTGCTCATGTTCGTGCTCTGCGACGACGTTCTCTACAGTGGCAGCTTACGCCCGGTAGGACCAGAATTTTTACTCGTTGTACCACGCCATCTCTGGACACCAGTTCTTGAACTATTGCATGATGCCCTTACTTCAGGCCACTTCGGCCTTTCGCGCACTTACGACCGCGTACGGCGCCACTTCTACTGGCCAAAGCTGTACTGCTCTGTGCACCACTACGTTGCAGCACGTGTGTTCTGCCAGCACAGCAAAAAAACCTGGTGTGCTGCCCTCTGGACGCATTCGCCCCATCGACATGCCCTCAGAACCATTCTGTCGCATTCGTCTCGATCTTCTCAGCCCTTTTCCGACGTCGAAATCTGGAAATAAGTGGGTCGTTGCCGCGACTGATTACGCGAACCGGTACGCGATCACTCAAGCTTTGCGCTCAAGCTGTGCAACTAAGCTGGCAAATTTCCTTCTACACGACGTCATCCTCCATCACGCCGCACTCGGCATCTCCTCACTGATCGCGGCCGCACCTTCTTGTCCCGAGTAGCTGAAGACCTACTTCGCTCCTGTTATACGCAACACAAGCTTCCCACCGCCTTCCACCCGCAGACAAGCGGACTAATGGAGCGGCTCCATCGCACGTTGACAGAAATGTTGTCTGTGCATGCTTCTGAAGACCACAGTGATTAAGACAGCACGTTACCCTTCGGGACCTTGTCCTGTGACACACTGCTTCCTTCCTCGACGCACACTTCCACTGAGTACGCTCAAGACGTCTTCGCCCGGGCTCGCACGGCACACCAGATTGCCGGCTCCCGGATCACTGAGTCTCAGGCCGCGCAGAAGATCCTGCACGACAGCTGACATCTGGATGTTGGATTTGCTCCTGCATCTGTTGTACTTTTGTGAAGACCATGTTGCCAAGTCGGCTTGTCTGAAAAACTGCTGCCACACCACACAGGGTCCTACACGATATTGCGTCAGCTTGGCGATGTCAACTACGAGATCACTCCGGTGGACTCGCGTGTCCCCACGGACGTTGTGCACGTGCCGCGGCTGAAGTACCTCACTTTGCCGCGAATTCACCTCCCTGATAGCGCGGAGACGGCGCCTTTACAAGCGGAGATTGTGTTACGGCGCAACCAAGAGTTTTGAAGAACCAAGTAGGGCACCCAATGAGGACAGCCACTGGAAAAGGCGATGAAGAGGGAAAGAGCGTAAACAATCAACTGGTTTTATTTGTGTGAAGATGCGTTTTATATGCAGGATCACAGCCAACGAAAGCATGAGGAGAATGGGAGACTAAATTAAAGCTCAAGCCAACTCGTAATCCAAACCAGCGGCGCAGAAAAATCTTTTCCTTTTGTTACAATTTGACGGAAGTGTCGCTAAAAAATTTATCGCCGTTTTCCATTATTTGGTAGGCCTCCAAAAGCTCACGCAGTGTTTCATCTTTACTTTTCGCTAGAATTTTTATGTTCTTGAGCATAGGCTCGCATCCACTACATGCAAGGCAGCGAGCAGGCAAGTTCGCGCCTTCTTTATTCCCAATTGGAGCGGCATGTTTCCCCGGCACGTTCATTTACGCAACGACCTGTTTGACCCACGTAGACGCCTCCACACTTGAGCGGGATTTCATACACTCCGCCCGTGGCACATTTTACATGCGTTTCAGAATGCTTTATGCCGCATCCGCAGCCTCAAGCTCGTTGGCTACCGATTCTCGGGCACAAGCCTGCGAGTTTCTGTGGAGTAGAAAAAACGACAGGGACGCCAGACCTTCTCGCCAGTATTTTTACATTGTGCGCAACTTTGTGCATATATGGCATAACCGTTGTCTTCTTTTTTTGCAGCGACTCATTCGTACTACCGCGATATCCTCTTTTTATCTTCCTAAGAAGATTCTCAGCCACAGCTGATATGGCGTCGCAGGAGGAGGCCGGCTGAAAGCAACCTTTCAGTTTCATTATTCAAGCTTTTGTGCATTGCATGCGGGCATGACTTGGTAAGGACAGATTCCAGGCATGAGTTTGCTGTTGCTCTCTTGAATGTCTTCGAATGCGCGGAATCATACGGCAGTAGCTCTTTCTTTGCTCATGGAGCGTAGTGCTCGCAGACATGTTCTAAGCCGAACTTCAGGTCAATATCTAAAGTCTGTGTCATGAAGCAGACGCACCTCGTGTTCCCCATAGCAGCTCGGAGACTACGACGACCCGTGCTGTGGTTTGCAAGAGAGCTGAGGCTGTTGGCTGCTGCTACGCTGCTGTTTTATCTGCTGCTTCTCACCTTTAATTAAACATCATTACATTTAGTGGAGATTGCTGGAATCCCTCACGTCACCCTGGAGCTCCGCAATCGTACGTTGCCCACCGCCACTATGGCTGATGCAACCTAGGCACCGACTGTGCCCCTAGCTGCCCCTGTCACTTGCGCCGGCGGTTTCCGTCAGCGCGACCCGGACATCTTTCGTGGGACCGCAGAACATGACGTCGAAAACTGGCTGTCCTCCTATGAACGTGTAAGCGCTCACAATAAGTGAGACGAGCAGTCTAAACTGAATAGCGTCGTCTTTTACCTTGCTGACGTCGCAAATCTATGGTTTAAAAATCATGAATCTGACATTTCGAGTCGGTCCGGATTCAAGACACATTTCGTCGAAGTCTTTGGCCGCCCCGCTATCCGCAAGCTACCCGCCGAACAACCACGGGCGAGACTTTCCCCAGCTATATTGAGGATGTCTTGGATCTCTGCTCATGTGTCATCAACGACAGCTGCTGCACTGCTGGTAGCCCTGCGTGTGGCACTTCATTTCATTGAGGAGGAACCACCGCACGCACGGTTAATCTTCTCTTACCCGCCGTGCTTGCTCAGTGGCTTTGGTGTTGGGCTGTTGAGTACGAGGTCGCAGGATGGAATCCCGGCCACGGCGGCCGCATTTTGATGGGGGCGAAATGCGATAACACCCGTATACATAGATTTAGGTGCACGTGAAAGAACCCCAGATGGTCGAAATTTCCGGAGCCCTCCACTACGGCGTGCCTGATAATCAGAAAGTGGTTTTCGCACTTGAAACCCCATAATTTTATTCTTCTGTTGACGACGGACACGATATAATATATCAGTGGTTGCCTAGTCACTGTGGCATACATGGCAATGATCTCGCAGACGCAGCTGCCCGGTCTGCCCATGACGGCGTCAACTGCGTTGCCATTCCTCTTTCAAGAGTCGACGCAGGGGAAAAAACTTTCCGCACTTGCGCATGAACTGACATTAGCTCAGTGGAATTCATTCGAGTTCACAAGTGCACGGCTTCATACCATGGACCCTAACTTACAGCTCCGTATTACGCCCCGACCTTACACGGCGTAACTGCACCCTTCTAGTCCGTCTACGGCTAGGAGTAGCATTTTCAAATGCGTACGCCCTTCTTATCGCTGTGGCGAACAGCACACTTTGTGACTTCTACAGGTGCAATGAAACAAACGCGGACCTTCTTTCTGGGTGCCCTCGTTTCAACCCGCAAAGAGCAGCCCTCTCAGCCACCCATGGCAAACTGGACAAGCGTCCATTGACAGAAAACATCCTTGTTAACTAGCCTACGCGAAGATCAGCGGTATCCGCTGTGAAAGCGCTGCTGCTATGCTTAAAAGACACAGGACTTCCTGACAAATTTTGACTGTACACTGTGTGACGTAGGATTGTACAGTGACAATGCGCAACACTAGGAACGCCTTTGCAGCCTGCGTGACAGTGCCCACAGAAACAGTTCGTGTGCACGTGTGTGTTAGTTTTATTGAATTTTTTTTCACTTTTTCTTATCCTTTCCTCTCTCACCTATCGCATCCCTTTGCCCCTCCCCCAGTATAGTGTAGCCAACCGGAGATAATCTTTGGTTAACCTCCCAGTCTTTCCTTTGCCTTTCTCTCTCTCTCTCTTGGATCTCTGCAGCCGTGTTAATCCGACGATGGCGAAGGACGGGAAAATCAACCATATGTTGAAGGGTATTGAGGACGACGCGTTTCAAATACTGCTGGCCAAGAGTCCAACCAGCGTCGCCGTACTCTTCAACCTGTATCAGAGTTTCGACGAATTGCGCCGCCAACGTAATATCGCCCTCCAAAGCGTCCCCCAGGCTGACTAGATCTCGGCCATTGCAGTTGCCGATGGCCATGCCAATCCGCCTGCTCTCGTCCTCCAGCTCCTCAAGGATTTTATTCGCCAGTAAGTGGCCCACTGGCTATCGCTGCTCTCTCACAGCCAGAAGCCTGCCCCAACACACACTCCGGCTATGCAACAAGCCAACCGTGCCCAAATATCTGACACGCTTGCCCCCGTTCGCCTGCCAACTCCTGTGACGGCACCACTCCCCTATGTTGACTACCCGCCGCTATTCGAATCTCTGACGGCACCGCTCTCTTATGCCGACTACCCTTCGCGGGTCACACTTCCGCCGCTCAACTATGCTGCCGCTGTCGCACGGCCACCCCATCGTCATATTCTGTCCCACTACCAACGCACCGGGTTCCCCCTGCTCCCGTCCCTAGGCAGTCCTCCCAGCTTCTTCGTCGAGCGGACACGTGGTGCACGCCAGACAACAGGCCTATTTGCTTCGCCTGTGGCACTGCTGGTCACGTTGCGCGCTTTTGTCGTCAGGACATGTCCTCGCACCGTGACGTCTTTCCCTATGAGTTTGCCTACGCGTCAGAACATGCCGCCGAGATAGGCTGCCAAGACGCCGCTGACTCGCTGCTGAGACCCTTCGATCGTGACCGCAGTCCCGACAGTCGGCTTTCTCCTCCACATAGACGGTCGCTGTCCCCTATGCGTTGTGGGCCACCTACAGCCGAGGGAAACTGACTAGCGCAGTTCTACGCTTTCTAAGAACTTTCTAAGGCCTCCATTTTCGCCACAGAGTGTTATTGATGTCCATGTCGATGGAGCATCCACCCAAGCGCTTATTGATACCGGGGCCGCCATTTCCTTCATCCATGAAGATCTATGTCGCAAGCTGAAAAAAGTCACGACTACTCCATCTGGCATTGCACTCTGCAATGCTAGCGCGCAACGCATTCATCGTACAGCTGCATGCACCATCCGTGTAGTCATCCAAGACGTTTTGTCCAACATCGAGTTTTTTGTGTTGCCCTCATGTTCTCATGTTCTCATGTTCTCACTTCCTGTCACGTCATAGTGCCATCATCGATTGTTCTCGCGCGCAAGTAGCTTTTCGCCGCTATGTGACTCGCATCGGTCGGCGCCGACCTTAGTGTTGACAATGTCTTCGTAGATGATCATACTGATTTACCTCCGGAGGCATCGATGCTTGTGACCTCGTCGTGTACGGCCGTGCCAGACTCAACAGTGGCGTTTATGCCATCTGACATGCTTTCTCACCGCAAGAACTTATTTCTCCCGATCGCCGTCCTCACTGTTATATCTGAATCCGCTTTGATACCCATCTGTAATCCGCACCGGTATCCAGTCACCATACTGCGCGGTGAGACCCTAGGATTTGTGCAAGCTGTCACGTGCGTTGAAGAACTTGACGTTCACGATGGCACCACCCGTTTACATTTGGACGCCTTAACTTCTGCCTCATCAACAGCGCCTTTAGCTGTTTTCAACAACGCTATCGCCGCAGACCTTTCGGCGTCTCATCGCACTCAACTTCTTACTCTACTGAAAGAGTTCGTTTCTTCTTTCTACTGCAACGAACTATCCTTGGGTCCCACTACAAATGTCTCTGATTCTATCGACACCGGTTCTCATGCCCTCTTGCGACAGCGTGCGTTTCGCCTTTCCACAGAAAAGCTCCGAGTTATCACGGAACAAGTGGACGACATGCTGTAGCGCGGCGTCATTCAGCTTTCTCAAAGCCCTTGCTCGTGACCTGTCGTTCTAGTGCGCAAAAAAGATGGCACCATTCTGTTTTGTATCGATTATTGCCGCCTAAACATAAGTACAAGAAAAAAACGTCTACCCACTGCATCGGATCGACGATGCTCTTGACTGCCTGCATACTTCTCGTCTTTAGATCGCCGCTCTGGCTATTGGGAGGTTCCGATGGCGGAGGCTGACCACCCAAAGACAGCTTTCATCCCCCCCTCTACCCGATGGCCTGCATGAGTTTAACATTATGCCCTTCGGCCTCTGTAAGGCCCCCGCTACTTTCGAGCGCATGATTGATGCCATCCATCGCGGGCACAAGTGGAAGACTTGTTTATGTTACCTGGATGACATAGTTGTTTTCTCACATGATTTTCCAACACATCTCGCTCGTCTGCATGACATCCTGATCTGTCTCACTTCAGCTGGCTTACAGCTCAACCTCAAGAAGTGCCGTTTCGCTGCCCGAAAATTAACTATCTTGCGTCACGGTGTCTCGAAAGACGGCATCCTTCCTTATCGCGACAAGCTTCGCGCAGTCGCCGAGTTTCTGAAGCCCCCATCTATCAAGGCCCTGTGAAGTTTCATAGGCCAGCATGGCTCTGTTTCACACCCGGGACCAATGTAATTAAGCAGATGCGCCTTGTGTTTCCGACAGCAGCTCGGAGGCGACGACGATGACCCGTGCTGTGATTTGCAAGAGAGCTCAGGCTGTTCGCTGCTGCTAGGCTGCTGTTTCATCTGCTGCTGCTCACCTTTAATTGAACATTATTACAACTGCAACGACCCACTAGAAGGAAGTTCGTGCGCAAAGGTCAAGTCCCGCCCATACAGTCTAAAGACAGCTAAAATTCTACTCACTGAATCAGTGTGGGACAAAGATATTTGTTTAGATAAAACAATCAAAAAATCGTCAGCATATCTAAAAAAACTTAAGTACCCCTAGATTAGTAAGCTCGTCATTCAGGGAGCGATCAATAGCGGCTAAAAATATGTTACGAAATACAGGGGTGACGCAACAACCAATAAAATTCCTTGTCGTTGAATGTAAAAGTTTTAGTTAAAAGATCTGAAGGTGGCTTTCAAATAAAATTGGAGCAAAGACATGAAGCAATCTGCTGATACGCCACGTGAGTTTTTAAAGCCTATTAACCCGCTTTGTTCAATGAAATCTCGCACAGCGACAAACAAACCATGATGCGGCATTACCCGCCTCGGTTGCTCAATGTCTATGGTGTTGGGCTCCTAAGCACGAGGTCGCGGGATCGAATCTCGGCTACGGTGGCCGCATTTCGATGGGGGAGAAATGCGAAAACACCCGTGCACGTCGATTTAGCTGCACGTTAAAGAGCCCCAGGTAGTCTAAGTTTCCGAAGTCTCCCACTACGGCGTGCCTCATAATCAGATAGTGGTTTTGGCACGTAAAACCCTATAATTTAATGCGCCATTGAACATACGAAATCCTCGACATCTACGGAAAAGGCATAGCCGATTCGGTCATTGGAATTAAAGAAGGTCACAATGTCACACCAGTTCTTTGTGTAAAAAAGGTCTTGAATTTGTAAAACACCGAGGCGTTTCGGTAAATACTGCAGCATTAGGAACTACCACGATAGCTTCTCACTAACAATTGTTCTAAACGGAATTGAGTCCTTGTGCATTTTTGCAGTGAAGAAAACGGAAAGCGCTTTTTTTTTTACATGCAGCTATCGAACTTGCGAGCCTGGACAGTTCATGATTGCTGCACAAAGCAGCAGCAATGCTCTTGATCATTGTGGCACTACGTTCACACGGACGAAGTTCTTTGCGATGGCTTCGCCCATCTTCTCGTTGGAAACTTTATCTTTTAAGACGACAAATCCTCCATTCTTGTCTGTCTGAAGCAAGCGCAACTTGCTTGGCTTCAAGAACGAGAGGTATGGGATCTGCATCATAATTGGTACAGTCACTGGAAATACCGCAAAATAATTCGGGACGTTTTATGCTTTCTAATTACAATCGAATAACGATCATCACGTTCAAATGATCATCACGATCAAAGCTAGCCTTAAACTACCTGCACTTGCTTCTCGACGTGGGCTACTCCGCTTAAGCCTTTTTCACACATCATCATCCTTCACACATCATCACACGCATCATCATCTCTACCTCCACAATTTACTAATACTTCCCTCCCCATTACATCTCGCGGTGTCTGGATCATGCTCATAAGGTTGGCATTCCCTGGTGTATAACCAAAGCATTCCTACACTCCTACATACCACGCACATCAAATGTTTGGAATTGCCTTCCTAGATCGTTAGTAACACTTTCAGATCCTGAGAAATGTGTGACTTTAATAACCAATGCTTTGTAGCATTGTGTTGTATTATGCCTCTGCATAGCTATTATTCCATATTTAGAAACATTTCACTGATTCTTTGTATTTTGAGTTTTTCAAACATTATATATTCTGCATCTTCATAAGTATTATTGCATAATTACAAGCCTTGTAGTGCTCTTTCTATTGAAACTTTTGTTTGTCTTTCTCTTTTTTCATCGCTCCCCTCCAATTTCTCTTGACCCTGAGGGTGTCATAAAAAATAAACAGATAAGCAAGCCGACAACCTTCACAGTAGTTTCAATATGCAGAAGACAGCGGTAACAAAGTTACTGCGAGCTGACTAGTCGCATTGAAAGCATGGAAAGTATAGATGCCGTCGGTGCAACCGAGTGTTCAACGGGCTTAGCGATAAAGAAACTGATACATGGTGCGCTTCCGAGGAGTTAGTTCTTGAGCACTGCGAAAGAAATGTGGATGGAAATGCGTGACATCGAGAGCCCACAGACTTGGGAGTTTTAAGCACGGTGAAAATCAAGCAATTAGAGTCAAAACTTTGCTCACTTCTAGGACGAGGGCAACATTCTTTGAATTGAACTCTGTGGTGTTACGTTCGAAACCCACAACTTATGAGGTATGCCGTAGTGTGGTACTCCAAATAAACTTCGACCACTGGGGGATTTTTGACGTGCCCCCAATGCACGAAACACCGGCAGTTCTGCATGTCGCCTCCATAGAAATGCGGCCGCCACGGCTGGGACTTGTTCCCGCGTCCTTGTGTTTAGCAACGCAACACCATAGGCGCTAAGTCACCTCGGTGGGTAGCAACATTCTTTCCAAAAGCAATGAGCTTAAACCGACCGCTAAAGGAAAGCACTAAAAAAGTTTACTAATAAAGCATTCCTTAAAAACTCTCTGTCGGTAACTTCGATGTAACAGGTTGATTATTAGAAACGAAAATATAGGTCAACGTTTCAATATTTGCATTTCGTGCTGAATACGCGACCCAGTACGTCAGTGTGAGGTCAGGAATTTCAAGGTATCTCTTCCTATTTCGCCTGCCTTGACATAGTAAAAGTTCCCGAAACTTCTCATTGTCAGTCCTTGGCTCTTGTTGAACCGCAATGTAGTCGATCTTGGCCGCAAAATAATTAACTAAGTCCTAGCAGACGCCGTAAAATCCATGACGTAATGGATTGCTAGTGCATGAAGTTCAAGGCGGCGTCGCTTCGCATCTTTCATCTCCGCTCTTTTTTGTGGCTTACCAAGCGTCTTCTCGCGGTAAGAGTGGTATTTTCGATATCTTCGATATCTCCGATATATGTAGACTGTTAATCTACTAATGCAGAAGAAATCATTTTTTTTGTTTAATGTCCCTTTAAAGGCGCTACGCATGGTATTACTTTTCCCCAAACACTCCTCTGGTCAGTAGACGCTTGGTTGAATTTGGCAAAGCAAGTTGCGCCTTCAAGTTGCGCTACGATAAGCTCATCTGCGGTAAAAAACATACGTGTTCGATCATCCTACTCAGACTGATGTCGAGCACATCCACAAGCCACCGACACAAGCTCCCCAATTAGCTGGGCATATTAAACATGACCTATATTTTCTTTGTGCTAATATTCGAAGCCTAATACCTAAATGTGATTCCTTAAGCAGCCGTGTTTCTTATTCTTCCCGCAACGTCATACTAACAACTGAAATTTGGTTGGATTCATCGGGGGTATATTCTGAAATCTTTTTAACCTACCAGGTTTCAAAACTCATAGACACATGAATGACGGTACTCACAGTGGCAGAGTGCTGAGCCTTACTAATCGTCAACTAAAATGCTTCCCTGTAAGCGTGCAGAGAACTTTAAAAATCGTGTGTCCTCGCCATCAAGCAAGCACACCACGCGGGTTCCTTGGCGTAACATACCGTCCCCGCAGCTCTGATAGTTCCATGACGCGTTCCACAAAATAACACTGTCATTCTTAACATCCCTTTCTTGTTTTTGCCGACTTTAATTTCCTATCCATGGATTCGTCCAAGATTCTGTCGTGCCGAAACATAAATAAGAGTACCACTGAATATGTAAACACCTGCATACGCTGGCAGGGATCACAGGCAGCAACATAGCGTCGGATGAAGCGAGCGAAACCAGGCCAATAGAAGCGGCGGCGACGCGGTCGTACGTGCGGGTTACCCCAACATGTCCTGCAGTGGGTGCGTCATGCATCTCAAAGAGCACAGTCTTCCGTACATGTTTTGGCACGATAAGAAGATCAGATCCGTCAGGAAGAAAGTTCCGTCGGTATAGAATGCCGCCCTGAAGGACATATCGGAGAACGGATGCGTCGGTAGGTGTAGAGCGCAGACGCTCGATGAGTGCTCGCAGCGATAGGTCTCGGTACTGCTCATCGGCGATCTTAGCGAAGGCAGACACAGAGAAAATGCCGTTGGCGGTACTACTATCGGCGTCGTCAGGCTCGTCTACACGGTAGCGAGACAGGCAGCCAGCGTCCTTGTGTAGTCGGCCAAATTTGTTGGTGATTTGTATTCTTGGAGGCGTAAGGCCCAGCGACCAAGTCTTCTTGCAGGATCTTTCAGTGAGCATAACCAGTAAAGCGCGTGATGGTCTGTGACAACGGAAAAGGGTCGGCCATATAAGTATGGGCGGAACTACGGCGAAGTACGGCCAGACACTCACGCTCACTCACAGATCTACGACCAGACACTCACGCTCAGTGATGGAATAGTTGCGCTCCGAGGGTGAGAGGAGTCTGCTGGCGTAAGCGATAACACGGTCGTTGCCACGCTGGCGTTGGGCCAGTATACTGCGCCAATTCCGTGACCGCTTGCATCAGCACGGACTTCTGTAGGTGCAGAAGGTTCGAAATGGGCCAGAACCGGAGGCGTTGTGAGCAGGTCAATTAGATGCGAGAATGCAGAGGCCTCGTTATCGCCCCAGTGGAAAGCGGCGTCTTTTTTCAAAAGCTCGGTGAGGGGTCGTGCTATGGCCGCAAAATTTTTCACGAAATGGCGGAAGTACGAACAAAGGCCGATGAAGCTGCGCACATCCTTGACACACTTCGGAATAGGGAAGTGCGTAATAGCATGGATCTTGCCTGGGTCTGGTTGCACTCCGTTCGCGTGAACGAGAAGCCCAAGGACGGTAATCTGGCGACGGCCGAATTGGCACTTCGATGCATTGAGTTGCAGACCGGCTCGACGAATAACGTCCAGGACTGCTGAGAGGCGCTCGAGGTGCGTAGCGAACATTGGGGAGAATACTATAATATCGTCCAAGTAGCACAGGCAAATGGACCATTTGAAACCATGAAGGGAGTCCATCATGCGTTCAAAAGTGGCAGGGGCGTTACATAGACCGAACGGCATCACTTTGAATTGATAAAGACAGTCGGGTGTTACAAGGGCAGTCTTCTCGCGGTCGAGATCGTCCATGGCAATCTGCCAGTAACCGGAGCGAAGGTCAATAGAGCAGAAGTAGCGAGCACCGTGGAGGCAGTCAAGGGCGTCATCAATCGGAGGTAGGGGATACACGTCATCTTTGGTAACTGTTACGGTGCCGATAATCCACGCAAAAGTGCCATGAGCCATCCTTCTTTTTTACCAGTACAACAGGTGACGCCCATGGACTACATGGCGGTTGAATAATGCTCTTGGCAAGCATTCTGCGAACTTCGGCGTGAATAACTTGACGCTTAGCCGGTGACACCCAATATGGGCGGCGATGAATAGGAGGGGCATCGCCGGTATTAATGCGATGTTTATGGTGGATCCACACGACGGACGAAATCCGTCTTTTTCGCGACGGACGGCGCATCACGTGACCACGCGTCACCGATTTGTGCCGTCCGCACGTCGTCCGCGACCCCCACGGACGGAAAATGCCGAGCTATTTTTCGCATCCGGATTTTGGGGGTCGAATGCTGCGGATTTAGCCTAGTAGCTCTACAGTCTGGCAACAAGCGCGGCTTTGGGATCTTTAACAGCTTCATCGCTGCTGACGCGCGACTCGCACTAGAGCGACTGAAATGAACCTGAACGACGGGGCAACTTTGTTATTCTTACATCTCGTGGAGCAGTTCCCCGCGTTGTGGGACATGACTTTCACCGATTACGCGGACACGAGAGCGTAACAAGACCTCTTTCGATGAAACAAGCGCCCGTCATCATCCGATTCGGACAAAACAGCCATTGCGCCCCCCCCCCCCGTCGTTCCCTTTCGGTCTTCATTTTCATTCAGAGTAAAGAACATATATGACAAAATCTTTGTTTCACCGATGGCGCCATCTAGAATGAGTAGAAACAAGCAATCATATTAACTTACGGTCACTGAGATCCGCTCGGGCCGCCGCAACATCTTCGAGGCCATGTTCAGCCAATACAGCCACTCGTTAAGCCTACACGCCGAGAATCTGAGTATCTCTTTCGGAAACGGTGCCCACTCATGACGAATACATTGCTGTCAAAGCTTCTGGACACAAATTTAAACCAAATACAAGCCTCAGTTTGAAAGTTACGGGCCACACAGCGGGCGAAGACTACTTGACAGGTTCGAGGCAGACGGCAGTCGCTTCGGGCGGCGCCGCCATCTTTATTTTTCCGGCGCGGTCGTCTGCTCAGTCCGTCCGTCGTGTGGATGCGCTTCGCAGCCGGACGGGCGGCGGAATAAGCGTCCGCGGCACAGATTTGCGCGGAGCCGTCCGTCGTGTGGATGCACCATTAACAGCTGTAGTTTGGGCCAAAGGATGATTGTTAAAATAAAAAATAACGTGGTAGGAAAACAGTACGCGGTAGAGCGCCGAGGGTGCTCGGAGGGCATGTCGGGCGTAATCATTTTCTTTAAGTCGGCGATGGTACAAGTTGCCGACTGCGATGGTAGAGGAGGATCCGATGAATTGTCGTCTACTGCAATAGATGCTACTGAGTGATCTTCGTATAAACAAAGCTGGACCAGAGACATCCGACGTGGCAGCACTTGTGCCGTCAAGCCAAAATTGACCACTTGCAGGCAGACGCAATTCGCCGTGATAGATAAAACTGTATGTAGTACTGTGATCCCGTAGGTAAGTAGGACGTCTTGCATAGGACCAGCGATGTAGTGATCGTCGGGCACTGGTGAGGATGACACTAAGTCAACGTAAGTCAGTGCCGAAGGTGGCAAGCGAACGAAGTCGACGGAACTGAGGCGACTGGGGTGTGGTTCAGCGGGATCCAGAACAGGCAGGTCAAGGCCGAGAGTACTGGCGGAACAATCGATGAGAGCAGAAGGTGCGGTGAGGAAGTCTAAGCCGATGATGATGTCGTGGGGACAGTGGGCGATGACTGTAAATAGCACGATAGTGGAGCGATCGGCGAAGGAGACGCGGGCGGCACACATACCAATTACAGGGGCTGTTCCGCCATCGGCGACATGGACAACAGGCGTCGTGGCAGGCGTGATTATTTTCTTTAGGCGGTTGCGGAGGTCAGTGCTCATTATCGACAAATGCGCCCCAGTGTCTATAAGAGCAGATAGAGAAACACCGTCGATTTGCACGTGAAGAAGGTTCAGATGAGTGGGCAACGTCAGTAGAGGATTTGTTGGTGTAGGGAGCGACGCAGCGTCACCTCGAGGCGCTGCATCGTCTAGTTTTCCGGCTGGGAGTGGCGTCCGAAGGGAGTCGGCAAAAAATAGCGACGGGGTTGGGAGAGCGAGATTGTCCTTGTTGGAGCGAAGGCGAACGAGAATAGGGGCGGTTCGGCGCAGGAGAATCAGTGGCGGCATTATCGGAGCGCACAACATAGGGACGAGAAGGGCCACCTGAGGGGCGGGAGCAGTCAGTACAAGGAGACCGGGTCGGGGAACTCCAGCGAGTGCGACAGTGCCGATAAATGTGCCCGATTCGACGGCAGTGAAAACAAATGGGCTTGTCTTCAGCAGTCCGTCGTTCAGATGGGTTGCGGAAACGTGGTGGGTAATAAGATGCCGGACTGCGCTGAATCGATGAAGCCCGGTGGTTATCAGGGCGATGGGCCGAGCAGATGGTCTGAAGACCCATGTTCGCGAATTGCTGGCGGACAACTGCCTGGACCAGGGAAAGCGTGACTGCAGGTGCGTTGGAGGGGCTGGAGTCGAAGGCAGCCGGATAGGCGGCCTCGATCTCACGCCGGACGATCCGGGTAACATCGCCAGTGTTGGTGGGACGAGGAGCGTCGGCACAGGAAGATGTCGTTGGGGTGTTGTACAGACGTGCAAACTGCTGGTCAATGCGTCGGCTTTTAGCGAGTTCCATGCGGCGGCACTCTTTTATAACTGCATCCACCGTCGCCACGTTGTTAAAAACGAGCAAGTTGAAGGCGTCATTGGCAATGCCTTTGAGGATGTGGGAGACCTTGTCGGACTCAGTCATGTGTGCGTCAACTTTGCGGCACAGAGCCAAGACGTCCTGAACATTCGTGACATAGGGCTCCCTTAACGTCTGCACGAGGCCGGATAACGCCTTCTGCGCAGCAAGTTGGTGACGGTATGGGTTGCCGAACAAGTCTCGGAGCTTTTGCTTAAGCGAATCCCAACTTGTGAGCTCATCTCCGTGCGTCCGAAAGCAAACTCGAGGTGTGCCACCGAGGTAAAAGACTACGTTGGCGAGCATGATAGGGTCCCACCGGTCATTGCGGCTGACGTGTTCGTAGAGGCTGATCCACTCATCGACGTCTTCCACTTCTTTGCCCAAGAATACGCCAGGATCACGGGGAGCGGGTAGAGTGATGTAGGTCGTCGAAGTGGCAGCAGCTGTGGGAGCCGGCGGAGTCGAGTTGTCGCCGGGAGCCATGAAGGAAGGCTCGACGTACCGTCCACTGCAAAGCTCCGTGACGAGGTACAGGGAAAGTCCACCTCCACCAGATATGTTACGCAGGAAGACGCAGACGAAAAGCTATCATGATCATCAGCAGCAGCAGCCTGGTTACGCCCACTGCAGGGCAAAGGCCTCTCCCATACTTCTCCAACAACCCCGGTCATGTACTAATTGTGGCCATGCCATGCCTGCAAACTTCTTAATCTCATCCGCCCACCTAACTTTCTGCCGCCCCCTGCTACGCTTCCCTTGCCTTGGGATCCAGTCCGTAACCCTTAATGACCATCGGTTATCTTCCCTCCTCATTACATGTCCTGCCCATGCCCGTTTCTTTTTCTTGATTTCAACTAAGATGTCATTAACTCGCGTTTGTTCCCTCACCCAATCTGCTCTTTTCTTATCCCTTAATGTTACACCTATCATTCTTCTTTCCATAGCTCGTTGCGCCGTCCTCAATTTGAACAGAACCCTTTTCGTAAGCCTCCAGGTTTCTGCCCCGTAGGTGAGTACTGGTAAGACACAGCTATTATATACTTTTCTCTTGAGGGATAATCGCAACCTGCTGTTCATGATCTGAGAATGCCTGCCAAACGCACCCCAGCCCATTCTTATTCTTCTGATTATTTCCGTCTCATGATCCGGATCCGCCGTCACTACCTGCCCTAAGTAGATGTATTCCCTTACGACTTCCACTGCCTCGCTGCCTATTGTAAATTTCTGTTCTCTTCCGAGACTGTTAAGCATTACTTTAGTTTTCTGCATATTAATTTTTAGACCCACTCTTCTGCTTTGCCTCTCAAGGTCAGTGAGTATTGCAATTGGTCCCCTGAGTTACTAAGCAAGGCAATATCATCAGCGAATCGCAAGTTACTTAGGTATGCTATAGCTATGTATATGTATGTATAGCTATGCTAAGCTATATACAAGTATATTTACAAGGGAATATGCCGCACTTGGCCAAGAGGCAACATCCCGCGGTAGTCTCTAATCGTCGTCGTCGTCTTCTCACTGCTCGCCTCTTCTTCATTGTAAACACTGTTCCGTAGCAATATGATGCTTGCGGCTATTTCAGGTACCGGAGGAGCGCATTCTTAACGTATATTTCTTATTTTTTTGGCGCATCGCGTTGAAACACCTTCGGTAAACCCTCATACCCTTGCAGCCTTAAACAGCGAAAGAGTATCGCAATCACTCCGGTGGCTGCACATAAAGTACGGACAAGGGGCTCGCTTTCCCCAAACACGCTCTTTCCTAAGACACATATTCAATAGAAAGGGGCTCTCATATCACCCATGGCAAGCAGCGTATTCACAAATTACACCTCATTATCTCTATGTGTTAAGTTTGATGAGCCGCGCTCTGCAACCCGTGTTGTGTATTATGACAAAAATAATAGTTTTCCCACCGTCAGTAGCCTATCCGTAAAACACGAAATTGAACTCAGTCACATCAACTGTCACAAATCATAAATTGCAAGAAAGAAAAGGGGAAGTGTACTTAATATTATTCAAAAGGCAAACATCGATACATAGGACTCAATTTTTTATCTCTTCGACGATAAAAATTTGCTGTCAAGGTGTTGAACGCATTGTAGTCTTGCAAAGATTCATAAGAATCGTGTTCTCCAACATGTGTTCCTATTGGTCACGCACTTTTTTCGTGAACATATACAGGGTGTCCCAACTAACTTTAGCCAGAGGTTAAGAATATGCATATGACACGTAGCTTGACAGAACAAAAATAATGTTGTTTGCCCTCGCTTGCAGATACTTCAACTATTCTTTTTACTTTCGCCTAATGAGATAATTACTCGTTATTAATTAATCAAGTTCTCAAATATTATAATTTGATAAAAACTGTCAAGGAGAAAATAGTATATCGACATGAAAAAGTCCCGATACAGCTTTCTGGTGCTTAATACGCGCTATATAAAAGCGTTTTTCCGAGTGTGAAAAACTTTTATGTAGCACGTATTGAGGAACAGAAAGCTGTACGGGCAGTTTTAGAGCATTTACAGTATTCTCACTGAGACTGTTATTCTAATTTCAATACTTCAAAAGGTAATTAATTAATTAAGACTAATTTTCGGATTACGCGGAATGAAAGACTAGCTTGAGTATATCCAAGCGACGGCAAACGCAATTAGTTTTGTTCTGTATAGATACATGACATTTGCACATTTTTTAGCTTTGGCTGAAGTTAGCTGGGACACCCTGTATGTCGTCGAAACATAACTAAGTTGAATTAAGAATAATTTCAAAGTTAAATTTGCTTTTCCACATGTGGGGAAAATGCCGTAGGTCCTCAAGAATGCAGTAATACAAAAGCGTTTGTTTATATAAACTTCTTGGCTATAAGCTTGAAATGAAAATCTAAAATATATTGAACGGTTTTGCCTTTTCGCACCAGATTTCATTCACTGCATTTAGAAAATGATCTACGTTTTCTTTTCTATTTTAACGCATGATTCTAAAACACATAAGCATTTTCTTTTGAGACATAATCCGCAATTCCGATATTAGTTTCGAGAGCTGATTGGTTAGGTTGTCATCTCAGTAATGACACGAAGAAACTTTCACGCACTGACAAAATAAGTGGCTAGGAGGGAAAACTGCTTAATTATTTCGGAAGGAAATACTGAGTTTAGCTACGTAGTGTTTAACTATGTTGCTTTAAACAACTCACATATAGTATATACAATAATACAATACAATAATAATACAATAATATATACAATAAACATAAATTAACAGACTCGCCCACCGAACTACTTAACAAAGCCGGAATCCTAACAGTACAAAACCGAGCGGTACTAGCCCGTTCTAAACTTATGTACCAGCTCTTACACAACAAGCTTAATATTGATACCTCTAGATACATCTCCAGAAATGAAACACGGCCAACGCGGCATAAAAACACACAAACACTCAATGAGCATTTTTTCATACCGATTGCTTTAAGAATTCATTCTTTCCTTTAGCGATAAGAGAGTGGAATAAACTGAGTGAATCCATTAGTAACAGTCCCTCATTAGATAGATTTGCTAATTCAGTGAAAGAACATCTCCTTGTCTTACAGCTCTGACTTACATAGTCAGGTTTGTTACCGATCTTCACAGCCTAACACTTTGTATACGAGTGTTCTTTTTGTATGATGCATCATACGCATGACTGCATCCTGTTTGTCATGTTCATTAGGTATTTTATATCACATGTGTTTTCAGGTGTTTCTTTTCTCTTTTTCTTTTTTGGGTGTTGTTTTCTCAGATTCTTCCTTGTTATAGTATATTGTACCCAAATATTGCATTTGTGATGAACTACTACTTTCTTTAGCGAAACGAAAACTTTTGCGATAACACACTTATGATTATATAATCTAGTTATATTCTTTGTTCGCAAATACTACCATATACTACCGCCTGGGCATTTTTTCATATGATAAGTGTCGTCCTGTCATAGCCAAATTCACCGAATCAAAAATGAAAGAGAAGATCGTAATGAATTCAAATCAAAAGGCGTCACTATCAGTGAAGATTTCTCGCCTGCAACACGCTTGGCTCGAAAAAAAACTGTTTGAGTTCGGTAGCACCCACGCTGGCCCTCGCTCTTTTAAACTGCGATACAACAAGCTTTGCTTCAATAACAGATGCTTTATGTATAACGCAGTCACCGGTACTGTCGACGAGGTCGTGACACGTGGCGAACATGGTGTGCAGGGGAGAGTGACCAGTGACACTGACAATGGGATTGTCACACGTGGCGAAGCCAGTAGATTACATAACGAGTCTGCATCGCAAGTTGTATCATAGGGAATCGCGAGGGGCAGTGGGAAGTTATCTAATGTGTCTGTCCTTTATACCAACGTCAGAAGCGTTCTTAATAAACACACTAACTTATCTTCCGTCATTGATACATGTACACCTCACATTATTGCACTAACAGAAACCTGGCTCCCAACGCACGTGTCTGATTTTGAAATCTTTCACGACGCTCATCTTTACTCGATGTATCGTTCCGATAGGACGGCAAGACGTGGCGGTGGTGTTCTGCTTGCCATTTCAAAAGATATTCCTTCTACATGCATTCAAATCTGCAGCGACTTGGAGCTAGTTTTCGCTTTGGTAGTCATCGATCATCTGAAAATAATCATTGGTGTATGCTACCGCCCTCCATCATATTCGTCCACATTTGCTAACGAACTCCATGATGCTTTAAACTTGGTTCGCATACGCTATCCTACATCACCACTCTTTATACTCGGAGGCTTTAACTTTCCAAGTATCTTGTGGACTGCTCAGCCACCTTATTCATCGCCGCCCTTGTCCTAAGCTAAAGAATTCTTAGATCTATGTACATTGTTTTCGCTAACACAGTTGGTAACGCAAGCCACTAGGACTGTAACAAGTACGGCAAATACTCTAGATTTAATCCTAACCACAAATCCAGAACTAGCTACAGATCTCACATATCTGCCAGGTATCAGTGATCATCTTCTGCTCAATTTCGTCATTAATACGCCACGTCCTAAAGCGAATAAAATAAAGAAAACCATCCTAGATTACAAACGGGCTAACTTTGCCGCTATTAATAATGATCTATCTACATTTACTGATCATTTTCTTCTTAATTTCGATACCCGCTCTGTCGAAGAAAATTGGCTACTGTTCAAAACGAAGGTACACCAACTATCAGACAAATATATTCCTAAGCGCATCGTCACCTCTAACCCTCAAGCACCCTGGTACAATTCATACATCAGGCGACTATCTAACAAAAAGAAACGTTTGTTCCGTCTTGCTAAACTTTCACCTTCTATTGAGCGATGGTCGACATACAAGACTGCTTCCGACACATACGTAAGAACCCTGAAACTTGCAAAAAACAATTTCTTGTCTTCTACTTTACCATCTATTTTGAAAACAAATGTTAAAAAGTTCTGGCGCATTATACACCCTGCACACGACCCCTTAATTACATTGCAAGATACCTTCGGCAACATAATCCCAAATAACCTCTGTGCTACCATACTAAATAGAACATTCACTGAAAGCTTTTCCTCTAGCACGACAGTTGATTTTCCAGATATGCCACATCACAGATTTTCCATTATGTCACCAATAACTATTGATGCTCCTGGAATTGCTAAATTAATCGAGTCTTTGAAGCACGATTCATCTCCGGGGTGTGACGAAATTAGTTGTAAATTCCTAAAAAGTACCTGCGCTTATAGCTCAATTATACTAACAAAACTGTTCCAGCAGTCGCTCGATTCATCAAGCTTCCCTAACGACTGGAAAATCGGGAAGGTGGTCCCACTTCACAAATCCGGTAATAAGCACTTGCCTCAAAATTATCGGCCCATTTCACTCACTAGCACATGCTGCAAATTACTAGAACATATAATTTTTAAACACATCGCCACCTTTCTTGATGATAACTGTTTTTTTCTTCTGCGCAGCATGGTTTCCGTCAAACATACCCCTGCGAAACGCAGCTACTCTCATTCACTGATAAATTGCATCGCATTCTTGACCAGTCATCTTGCGCGGATTGCATCTTTTTAGATTTCGCGAAAGCTTTTGACAAAGTATGCCATCAATTGTTGCTTTATAAATTAAGTCATCTTAATCTTGATCCACATGTCTTTAGATGGATTCAATCTTTCCTTCTCAACCGCAGGCAGTTTGTTTTCACTAATGGCACAACTTCACCGCTTACTAACGTACTATCTGGTGTACCACAACGATCCGTCCTCGGACCCCTTCTATTCTTAATTTATATTAATGACCTTCCGTCCACCCTATCTTCTGCCAGCCACCTTTTTTGCTGACGACTGTGTAATTTTCCGCGAAATATGTAACCTCAACGACATTAATACTCTCCAGACCGATCTTAATTTGGTCTCTAACTGGTGTAAAACTTGGAAAATGGAATTAAATATTAACAAATGTAAGTTCATGCGTGTTTCTCGCTGCTCTAACACTCCCCCTTCTTCTTATTGTCTTAATGGCATTCCTCTTGATTCTGTCACATCATATAAATATCTAGGCGTACATATATCACGAAACTTAACATGGAATGCCCATACTGAATACGTTACCAATAACGCTAATCGCATGTTAGGGTATTTACGTCGCAACTTCTCTGCTGCTCCTTCGTCCTTAAAACTCCTACTTTATAAATCACTAATAAGACCTAAACTTGAATACGCGTCATCTATATGGGACCCTGGGCATGAAAATCTTATATATTCTCTTGAACTTATACAAAATATCTCCGTTCGCTTCATTTTTTCAAATTACAACCGTACTGCAAGTATCACAGCCATGAAAACAAACCTTTCTCTCCCATCTTTAAGATCTCGTCGGAAAATCAGTCGCCTCACTCTATTCCACAAGGTATATCATCACGTCGCGCTACATGGCGATCTTATTGCACCACCGGAATACATCTCCCATCGCACTGATCATCGGCACAAGGTTGGCATCCAAAAATGCAAAATAAAGCTTGTTTTCAGTCATACCTTCCCCAGACATCTGTCGAATGGAACCGCCTCCCTCCCGATATTGCAGCCATCGAGGATAACCAACGATTTCGTGATGCACTAACAACCTTTGTTTGTTTTGGAGAATGTTGAAATTATGTCGTAACAAAATTCACTGTATTGTATTTATTGTCTTTGTAACCTATTTTACCCACTCCCCTCTGTAATGCCTTTGTCCCTGAGGGTATAATAAATAAATAAATAAAAAATAAATAAATATGTACTTGCCCTTCCTGTTATGATTCCAAGACGGATTGAAAGTATGTGAAAATAGATAAATAAATAAATACAACGCCGGGCACGGGTAAATGAAGATCTCTGGGAGACCGCTTCGTGCTGCACTGGACATACAAACAAGGCTGATGATGATGATATATCGCCGGAGTTGACCACCCCTGACCCAAGGAACATTTTTTACAGTTTAAAAGTATATTTATCGACGCCGTCAGCACTGGAAGGCATTACAGGAGGGAGTGGGTTGAGCAGGATAAATGAATAATGCAATGATTGAAAAGTAACTTTCTACTCAGACAATTTTAGCTGATGGTAAATAAAAATACAGATAGTGTGCACTAGGAAGGCATCTTTACAATTAAACATTATTACCTGATATTGCAAAAAAACAACATAGTAATGAATAATTTCAGATTACACAACGTAGGCTAGCTAATGTTTCGTGACACCCGTTTATTAGCATCCTTTAGGATTTCTTTGTGAAGGCGGTTCCATTCATTGGATATGCGAGGCCAAAAAGAACTTAAGCTAATATGACTAGATGTCATACCTAATTTATACAGCTGATCGATACGATGGATGTTCCGATGGAAATATCAGAAAAGAGATGGACATTCATCATCATCATCAGCCAGCTTACGCCCATTGCAGGGCATAGACTCTCCCATACTTCTCCAACAACCCCAATCATGTACTAATTGTGGCCATGTCATCCCTGCGAACTTCTTAATCTCATCCGCCGACCTAACTTTCTGTCGCCCCCTGCTACGCTTCCTTTCCCTTCGAATCCAGTCCGTAACCCTTAACGACCATCGGTTATCGTCCCTCCTCATTACATGTCCTGCCCATGCCCCCCATTTCTTTTTCTTGATTTCAACTAAGATGTCATTAACTCGCGTTTGTTCCCTCACCCAATCTGTTCTTTTCTTATCTCTTAACGTTACACCCATCATTCTTCTTTCCATAGCTCGTTGCGTCGTCCTTAATTTAAGTAGAACACTTTTCGTAAGCCTCCAGGTTTCTGCCCCGTAGGTGAGTACTGGTAAGACACAGCTATTGTACAGTGTTCTCTTGAGAGATAATGGCAACCTTGTGTTCATGATCTGAGAATGCCTGCCAAACGCACCCCAGCCCATTCTTATTCTTCTGAATATTTCCGTCTCATGATCCGGATCCGCGGTCACTACCTGTCCTAAGTAGATGTGTTCCCTTACCACTTCCACTGCCTCGCTACCTATTGTAAATTGAGGTTCTCTTCCGAGACTTTTAAACATTCCTTTCGTTTTCTGCAGATTAATTTTTAGACCCACTCTTCTGCTTTGCCTCTCCAGGCCACTGAGCATGCATTGCAATTGGTCTCCTGAGTTACTAAGCAAGGCAATATCATCAGCGAATCGCAAATTACTAAGGTATTCTCCATTAACTTTAATATGACATTAACCTCCTATATGTCATTCAAGGTCAGTTTTATTTGAGGCTAGAGTAGTTTTTTATTATAACTTGAACATATAAATCAAGGGGAGTAATCTTGAGAAGTTCGACTTAGTAATACATTTAATGTTATTTCACATGGTAGAAGCATAGTCTAATTTTGTTCCTATGAGTGTTTTCCATAATAGTAACTAGAGAGAGGATAGTGACATTATACAGGTTAGAAAATTAAATTTTCAAAGGTACATTTTCTAACCTAACTAAATTTTCAAAGAGTGGGCTAGTTCACAGCAGCACTAGCGTGATGCTGAACCGCCTTCTGCTTTTTATGCTGAAAATGCCAAGTGCATTCGTTCGAATAATGGCTTTCTGGTGGTGTTTTCTCGGCCACACAATTCCATATGTGCTTCTAGCAGTGTGTCCCTGTGCTCTGACCTTATTTACTGCGTGAGCAGTCTCCTCTTGAGCGGTGATGTGGAAGTGAATCCGCGGCCTCCTAAACCCACCGAGGCTAAGCATTGCCTGGTGGCTGATGCTCGTTTGGGAAGCTCGTCCACTGCCGATGAAGCGGGTGCCACTGATGGCAAGGATGTTGATTTGCTTCAGTGTCTGAAATGCTTGCCGAATTAATTAAGGGTCAGAAACGTATATTACGAGAAATCGCAGAAATCAGGGACTTCCATCAGGTTGGTAATTCAAGGTTTGATGCCTCAGAGACGCGTGTCTCCGCATTGGAGTCTCCCCGAGATTCACTTCCTTTTAGAGAAAACAATGGTAACATGAGTGGCGAACTTCAGCAGCTACAAATGGAAATCACCCAACTTTCCTTGCGTAATGGCGATTTATAAAATCAATCTCGCCGTAACTAATTGCTGCTGTATGGCTTCACTGTAACACCTGATGGAACACATGATCTTCTGCTGTCTAAAATTTCCGCGTGGTTCGAAGAAAATCTTCAAATCGATTGCCCGTGCATTGAAAGGTGTACAGGATTGGTCGAAGGCATGCCGATCGTTCACGCCCCATGATCCTGTAACAGCTCGACTACCACGAAAAGGTAAACGTCCTTAAATGCTGTCACAAACTTAAATGTTCGGGCCCCCGTATCTCCGAGGATTTTACAATCCGCATATGATCAATGAGAAAAAAGGTATGGTAAGCGTCTAAGCCCTTTCGGGATAATGGCTCCATCGTTCACTTAAGTTTTGACCACGCATTTGTTGATAAAGTTAGGTACAATTGGGAAGATCATACTAACACCCTCACTAAGGTTCTCTCTCGCCCACTAAAAGCTCTTTCCAACGCCCCCACTATTACCCCCTCACGCCTGAGTAACCAACCACAAGAACCCCTCCGTACCTTAAATGTTAATGCCAGAAGCTTAAGTAACAAGTTTCCAAATTTCCTTTCACTGATATCCGCCCATTCGCCATAGATTGCTGGTGTAAGGGAAACATGATTGCATGCTAACATATACGACTGCGAAATAACACCTCCAGATTTTACAGTTGCTAGAACCGATCGACGTCATGTAAGAGCAGGTGGCGTTGCATTATTTTTGCCGTCTGACCTTATATTTTTGTAGTCCCTAGCCCCCCCGATACCGAATCAGTTTGGTTTAAGGTCTTTTTCGGAAATTTTTCTATAGTAGTTGGTGTTATCTACCACCCGCCATCACTGAACATAGCTCAGCTGCTCGCTTTAACTACATCCATGCACGAGCGTATCTTGTCTTCTTCAAGATTGATAAGTCTTGGTTATTTTAACGCCCCCAGTACTTTATGGTGATCTTTATAGACCGGCTATGATGTGGCAATAAGCAAAGCGCTGTTAGATTTTTCATTGTATTTTGGTTTAAAGCAAATCGTTGAACACAAGAGGCGCTGCAGTTTTAGACTTAGTATTTCTTAGTCCCCGCCTTTTACATAATTGTTTCCAATGGGAAGTGAGAGATGGCATTTCAGACCACAAGGCCGTTCTCGTATCCATTTCCGTTCCAGTTCGTAACACTCCTTTTTTTAAATTCTACTTTCCCAGATTTTTCACACGCCGACGATGCACCTGTTATTGATCTTTTATGTGGTTCTTTTGATAATTTTGAACGTCTCAGAGAATAGAATAATGTTAACTTCTTGGTGGCTTATATTGAAAGATTGTCGCAAGCTGCATCCAACGCTTCGTCCCTATAAAAACAAAAACAAAAATCCTAATCTTATCAGGATTTCGCGTGGGATACTTCACCTGTCGCGTCGTGCTACTAGGTTAACTCGTTTAAAACGAAACGGTCAGCCCCTTAAAATAGCCGAATTTAACGTAGCCAAGCCGGAACTTCGCCGCAAAATTTATTCATCAAAGGACTTCTACTTCAGGGTTACATTACAAGGTCTAATGAAAAGTAACCCTATAAAAATTTGGGCTTCAATCTTACCCAGCTCAGCCTCCACAAATACAGTTGTTATAAATAATGTCCCTTCCAATGATCTATTAGATATCGCTACCGCATTCAACGAGTATTTTCGATCGGTATTCACAACTGATAACTTCGACATACCTACCTTCAGTCGCGCCTCACATTATTTATTAGGTGTTTTGAATTTAATTCTTCCAGATAGAAATTAAAAAATCCTGTGGCCCTGATGGCATTACCACGCTTTTCTTAGTATATATTGTGCTTGTAGTAGTCGATATTTAGCTGTAATGTTTCAGAAGTCCTTATCTACTTCGGCAGTCCCTTTCGTTTGGAAATTGGCAAAAATTCTTCCCTTGTATGAATCCGGCAACAAACAGTCGCCATTAAACTATCATCCGATTTCAATAGCGTCTCAATCATGTAAACTTCTTGAACATTTGATCTTTAAGCGTATATGGAATTTCTTGATAATATTACATGTTGAGTGATGCCCAGCATGTATTCCGTCACGAGTTTAGTACAAAAACTCAGCGCGTAGACTTATCGCATGACATTTCACATGCTCTCGACAGTGGAAATCAAATAGATGTAATTGCATACATTTTTCCAAAGCAGTCGACACTGTTGCACACTCAAAACTTCTCCATAAACTTCGCGCTATACTTAATAACTCTTCCTTAGTTAACTGGATTGTGATTGTTAGCTTTTTACATAACTGATCCCAGTATGCTTCGTTTAATTCCTCGAACTCGCCTGTAGTAAACGTGATGTGCGGAGTTCCTCAGCGTTCAGTGCTGGGACCACTTTTGTTCTTATTGTATATCAATGATTTGCCGAAACATAGGTCCGCAAAAATCCGCTTTTATGCGAACGACTGTGTGCTGCATAACGTAATTAACACGAATGTTGACCACCTTTCCCTTAACGATTGTTTCGCACAATTTTGCACGTGGTGCGACAAATGGCAAATGAATATAAACTTTGTAACAACAGTCACTTTATATTTTAGTAAGCGCAGGTCTGTTGCTTTGTTTAACCGTCCATTTAATAGCTCTTCCCTTGAACAGGTGTAAGTACGTTGGCCTCATCTTCACACCTAACGTGTCATGGCCTAGGCATATTGAATACACGTCCAATAAAGCAATAATGAGAATACGTTATCTAACTCGTACATTGCGAAAAGCTCCGCGTGAAACAAAATTGCTGTCATATAAGTCGCTCATCGGACCCATTCTCGAGCATTGTTGCCCCATCTGGAACCCTTATAAAGTATTTCACATTGACAGCCTCGAATCAGCTTAAAACAAAGCAATCCTTTTCATAGACCGCCGTTATGACTGGGACTTCCCACCCTCATCTCACCTTATTGCACTAGGTCTACAACCTCTGTCCGAGCGGCGCGATTGTGAATGCGCTAAATTGTTGCATAATCTCATTAACACCCCACGCTACTCATTAAAGAACAACTATCTGTATCCTGATAAATTCAAGCCTACTACCAAAAGCCACAAACTTAACCTTGCACAATTTCAACCGCATACTAACGTATATAAGTTTAGCTTCTTTCCTCGTAAAATAGAAAAATGGAACTTACTACCAGGTGAAATTAGGTCACTGCCTTTAGAGGAATTTTTGTATAACTTGATTCATGCTGTGTTTATTATTACTCATTGTATCTTTTGTTTTGAAGTTGTCATGATTCCTACGATGTCGAAGTTGATTTATGCAGAAGAATGTTTTCTTTAATGAAATGTACAGATAGCCCAATCGGGCTGCAGTATGTGTAAATAAGTATAAAACAAAAATCAAGGGGTTTTGCGTGCCAAAACAACGATCTGATTATGAGGCACGCCGTATTTGGGGACTCCGCATTAATTTTGGCCACTTGCGCTTTTTTAACACTCACATGAATCTAAGTACACTCACATGAATCTTTGCATTTCTCTTTGCATTTCGCCCCCATCGAAATGCGGCCGCCAGGGCGAGGATTTGATCCCGCGACCTCGCGCTTAGCATCGCAACACCATAGCCACTAAGCAACCCCGGCGGCTGGCATTGCAAAAGTTTAGAGGAACTTCTTTTGCTTGGCGAGTTGCGGCATGGCTATGTTAGGAAGAGTTGCGCCTAAGAAAGAACGAGCACAGGAAAAAAATGAGGCAGACGAAAAGAGCGGGAGTAGCGGAGCAAATACCCCAATTTTGTTCGCATTGTTACCAATGTCGACGTGGATTGACAAGGTGAGGTTAGGGGCGATATGAACCCATTGATATTTATGTCAATATACGCAGTGTTGCTAGGCAAGTAGGTTGAACAGTTGTTCTGAATGAGAGATGCTCTGATATTGTTGCTTCAACGTCGAGTGTGCCGCTTGGCTCCATGGTGGGCCCGACTCTCTTTCTTGTTTTCTTTATTAATATCTTCTGATAATGTCGAAACCGAGATGTAATTTCTGGCGGATGATTGTTTACTCTATATAAGGGCATCTACTGAGACATTGTTTTCTATTGACGGCATACCTGAAGCGCGTAGAAAAATGGTATGTCACTAATAACATGTCCCTGAACGTAATTGTGTACATGCAGGTTAGCTAATAATAATAAGTAATAACAAACTAAATACAAGAATAAAAAATAAATAAAGTAAGTATAAATGAAATAATATCCAATGCATCAGTGGAATATTTAGGTAATATGCTGTCAGAAGATGGCTCTTGGTCATAGAACGTTAATACAGTAGTTAGAAGTGCAGGGCATGCCCTTGGCTTCTTGTAAAAAATTTGAAGCACGTTAGCATTAACGTAAAAGAAGCAGCAGGCAAAACAAGTTTTACCAATTTCGTAGTAGGCTTGCCGTGTGTGGGATCCGTTTTCTGGTGCAAACATTAATGCACTTGAAAAAAATCCAACCCCTCGCGACAAGGTTCATCCAGGGCAGATACAACCGCTTTCTAAGAGCAAAGAAAACATAACTTGGCTAGATCCTTTCGCTTAAACAACGAAGCAGGTTACGCGTTAACCAGTTTTACTCAATTTCTACAATCATATATGTATCTGCTTATTTGACTGTTAGAAGTAGAACACAGCACGGGATGGTTTTTCAAGACCGGGCCCGCCCCCATCCCAAACGTACCATGCGTTGGCCTGCCATATCCCGGCCTGCTGCTCTTAAACCCGGCCCGCACCCGGCCCGACCCCGAAAGATTCCGGCCCGTACCCAGCCCGGTTTTGTTCGACCAACTAGCCCTTGAGCCTCAACAAAGCTAGGAACAGTTCTAGGTTATTGTGAAGACACTGTCATGCGATCAACGGGCGCCGGGATGTGTTGAAGCTGCATCAAAGCACCTTCTTGCCCTGCCTCCCCTTTTGCTGGCTATTTTAACTTTGAAAGAAATAAACATTTCATTTGTTTACTACCTGTGCCAGCACAAATTATTATATGATAAGTGGTATGAAAACACACATATCCAATGGACGGTTAGGGAAATAGGCCGGGATCAGGCTGGCAAGAGCCATCGCGACTGGCACATCACTTGCTTACAGGCACGGAAGAAGATGTAGGAAATTGCATCCATTGGTCACCAGGCTCGTGCTTAAAGTGTGATATGAACGACTGTACTGCGTGTTCTAAATAGTTGTGCGGCGATGCACTATCGCGAAGGCACAGGTGAACGCCCCCGTACACGCCGCTGGCCATTTTATTTCGCTTTTGAATCTGCGATAATCATTCGTACGCACACTGATGGAACTCGAAATGTTGCACGAATGCAAATTTAAGTACGCTGATCTATTAGCTTCTAGGAATACCATAATAAATGGGCACTACAAGCTTTTTCCTTCATTAAACGAAAATTGATGCTCCGCAAAACTACCACTCATGTGCAATCATGGGCCCTATAACGTAAAACTATTCGAATATGTTTTTATTCCAATCTCCTGACGTCAAATTGGCGTAAACGCCGACGCAAGGATCGGGCGGTCACCCGCAGAGCTGTCTGAACAGTCCAATCAAATGCCCTCCCCGTTTATAGGAGGTCACTTTGTTTCCTTTCAAAACGAATAACTTTGCCTACAATGAGCTTCTTGTCTTATCTAATTGGGTGACAAGAGGCGAGGAGTACGCTCAAGTGGAGAGAGATTCGATGGGGCCGAGCCAGTGCACTGAATATCGATAACCGGATGAAGAGGGTGATGCCGGCTTCTGCGGGTGGTCCGCTTTGCCCTACTTAGCTTGCGGTGGCTCGTCGAAAATCGCGGCGGCATGCAACGGAAGCTTAAGAATGACGCTGAAGCGGGTCCTCAGCAAAGCAGATTTGGCAGAACGAGGTCGTAAACGTGCCGAAAGTGCTCGAAAACGTTATTTGCTACGACTTTATTTAAGTACTCTAAGAACTTGTCGAATTTTTATTCAATTTTTGTTTTCCCATTGGGATGCTCGCGCACAGGCAGTAAAAAGCGGCACATAAGTGACCGCCGAAGAAAACTTCTTTTACGAAATTGCCGCGGACTACTCCGTTCCGAAAAGAATAAAAGATGGCTGCCCACCAAACACTCCGACGCTAGCGATTCGGAGCTTGTGGGAGGAATGAATTTCTCTGCGTGAGTGAGTGAGTGAGTGAGTCAACTTTATTTAATTTCTCTGCGTGTAAAATAAAATTTGTGGGTCGACCTCTGGCATTGTCGACTCCTTTCTGCACGTATACGACATCGCTCTGCCATCTCTTGTTCGCTGAGGAATCGATTTATTAAGCATTTTTAACATTCCCGTGAACGCCGCCGCGATTTTAAACCAGCCACCGCAAGATGAGCGAGGGGAAGCGGACAACTCACAGACACCGGAACCGCCCTCCTGGTTAGATTATCAACTTTCAGGGCACTAGCTCCGGCATAACGAAACCCTCCCCCCTTCTGCGTGCTCCTCGCCTCTTGTCAGCCAATTAGATAAGACAATTTTTTTTAAGGTAGGCAATGCTATTTGCCTTCAAACCAAACAAAAATGGCCTCATATAGACGAGGCAGGCGTTTCATTGGGCGGGGGGCATTGAACGCTGCGGGTCTCCGCCAGATGCTGGCGCCGGTGGGCACGTACATTTGACGTCAGGAGGTGGGAATAATGTCAGGATGGAATAATTTTACGTTATACGACCCTAAAACATTTTCTTTACACAAAATGTATGCCAAGTAAACAGCATTCCCGCAAACATAGTTGAGCAGCCATCTGTATCATAATTCCTGTCACTGCCTATCGACCGTAACGCAGCTTGTCGAGATAATACACGACTTGGCCGAAGCCCTTAACAAACACTCCCAAATTGACATAATATTTATGGATTTCTCAAAGGCGTTTGGTCGGGTTTCACATAAAAAGCTAGTTATCCAGCTGGTCCGCAAACTTGGGGATGGGCCAATAACTCGATGGATATCAAGCTATTTGTCCGGCCGTCAACAATTTCTGCAATGGAATGAGCACGTTTCTGACACACTAAATGTGACATCCGGTGTGCCTCAGGGATCCATCTTGGCACCGATATTATTTTCGTTGTTTATAAATGAATTGGCAGTCAACAATAACGCAAATATTAGGCTATTCGCAGACGACTCCGTACTGTATAAAGAGGTCAAAAGCTACAATGACCAACTTGAGCTGAACATTGCCCTGAATGAAGTAGTAAGCTGGTGCTCTAACTGGCAAATGGTGATTAATTCAGACAAAACAGTTGCAATGTCAATAACAAACAAGGAAACAAGCTTAGCATTTCCTTGTGGTTTTAATTACGTCACGCTCCGAAATGTAAGCCAGTGCAAATATCTTGGTGTAATAATAACTTCTGATCTCAGTTGCGCAGTTGACACGGAAACTATAACCGCGAAAGCAATGAAAAAAATTTTTTTTCTTAAGTGGACGCTGCGGCACGCTGAACGTGACACTAAGCTTTTAGCATTCACCATACTTGTCCGACCGATTTTAGAATACGCCAATATAATCTGGTTCCCCTTCACAAGTAGCGGTATCAGCATGCTTGAAAACGTGCAGCGCAAAGCGATTAGATTTATTTTTTTAATTTTTTATTTAGGAATACTGTAGCCCTCACTTGAGGGCCATTACAGGAGAGGAAAAAAAAATTTCAACACCGACAATACAACGTTATACATCATTGTCAAACACAAATTACAGGCAGGATAAACAAATATACACAGAATAGCAGTAATCATGATCAATTCTTAATTAACCCGTTGCCTATAATACAATTCCAATAGACTATAAAATTCGTTAGCATCTTGTGCTGTTACAGTGCAGTCTGGAAGGCCATTCCATATATTAATACATGAAGGAAAGAACGAATATTCAAAACCATCAAGGCGTGTTTTATAAGGCTGTACACAAGCACTGTGGTTTAAAGGCGCACTGTGTTTTAAAGGGGGGCGAATGTATGTTTCTTTGCTTATTCTTATTTGATTTCTGGTTATCTGGAAAAATAATTTCATGCGTTGTTTTTCTCGTCGTGCTTCTAGCAATTCCAAGTCACAACATTTCAACATGTGTGTTACAGAATCGGCTCTCCGATAACGCGAACAAACAAAACGCACCGCGGTTCTCTGAATTTTTTCGAGTTTATCTCGAAAGTACAGTTGGTGAGGGCTCCAGACTGAGGAGACGTACTCCAAAACCGGGCGAACAAATGTTTTGTACGCAATGAGCTTCAAATGTGTTGGTGCATGCTGCAACTTTTTTCTCAAAAAGAAGAGTTTCCTGTAAGCCCTAGAGCAGACCTCCTCCACTTGGGGGCGCCAGCACAAGTCATGATTAATGATCACCCCCAAGTACCTAAAGCTACGTACATTCAACAAAGAGTTGTCACCAATTTTATAGTCAAAGGAAGGCACAGTTTTCTTTCTTGTTATATGAGCAAATGTCGATTTCGAATAATTTATTACCATTCCCCACTTTATCCACCAGTCATGTAAACCTTGGAGGCACCGATTAATTTTCCTTTGGTCGGTTTTATCTGCCACAGTCGTATAAAGCAAACAATCGTCGGCAAAAATTTTCATTTTAAGAGGTGATTCCAGAACACTGGAAATATCATTGATGTAAATCAAGAACAAAAGCGGCCCCAATACCGACCCTTGTGGAACCCCTGACAATACTTCTAGTGGATCAGACATGATGTTTTCAATCCGGACGGATTGTACACGACCACTCAAATAGGCTGCAATCCAGTTCACAATGTCTGGAGCAATACCTGCGTTCTGGATTTTAAAAAGCAATTTACCATGCGGTACCTTATCAAAGGCCTTTGCGAAATCTATGCAGATGAAGTCAATTTGTTCGCAGGCATCCAAAGCTAGATAAAAATCATGAACCGTCTCAATGAGTTGTGATATAGTGGATAATCCGCTTCGAAATCCATGTTGTGATGAAAAGAAAAAGTTATTCGCTTCAAGGAAAAGAATGATATGCTTTGCTACTGCATGCTCTATAAGCTTACAAGTCACAGAAGTAAGCGATATGGGACGATAGTTGCTAACTTGATTTCGACTGCCGGATTTAAAAACCGGAATCACAACACCGCTACGCCAATCTTGAGGTAGTGAACTGGTTTCCAAGGATTTTCTAAAGATTATGGTTAAGTAAAATGACACCCATTCAGCATATCGCCGTAAAAATTCACTTGGGATCCCGTCTGGCCCGCTTGCTTTCTTGGCATCAAGCGTAAGCAATTGTTGAAATATGCCAGCCTGAGTGATTTCTAGGGGGCGCATTGCGCAGGCGCCCAATTCACTGAGCTCATTGTTTCTTTGCTCTGTTCTCGTCTTCGTAAATACTGACTGGAAGAATACGTTGAAGCAGTCTGCTATTTGAGTTTTTTCCGTTATCATTTGAGATCCGCTTTTTATCTGGTGTATCTCTTCTTTTTTATCCCTTAAGTGCATCCAAAACTTTTGTGGCGAAGATTTCAGGAACCCAGGAAGCGTTATGTTAAAGTACCTTTGCTTAGATTCCCGTAACACTAACTTTAGTTGAGCACGCAAATTGGACACCTGGGCTGGGTTTTGTTTGTTTTTGCGTAATCGTTTTATTCTGCGTTTTAAGTGTATTATTTCCCGAGTTATCCATGGGCTATGCTGCTTTGTTTTTTTCATGCGGGTAGGAATAAATTTGTCTACGCAGTGCTTGACGATTCCCTTAAACCGTTGCCACAATTCTTCTACAGATTCACTAGATGACGCAAGTTCAAATTCACTAAATGATAGACTTAACTTATCTACTATTGTTGTATCGTCTGCCCGTGCGTAGTCGTTTATAAGTTTAAAAGCAGGTAATCGCCGGCGACTGGGTATATCGATTGGTATATCGACAGATATCATTTTGTGGTCCGATATTCCTGGTTCAACTGACACACTATGAGCAGCTATTTTGCAAGATAGGAACACAAGGTCTAACAATGACTTAGAATATAAAGTTTCTCGTCTATTTTCTTCAACAATTTGCCGTAAATTATGATAAATCATAATTTCCAGTAGTTTTTCAGCACTCGAAACTTCCGTATGTCCGGGCGAGAGAGTTTTCGAGTTTATGTGGGGTAAATTAAAATCTCCAGTCATTATTAGCCTTGTATTATTATTCAAATGAGTGCACAAAAAAGCGTTTAATTCGTTCAGGAACTCAGGCGTGGTAGCAGGGGCCCTGTATATGCCTCCCACTATGAACGCAACGCCGTTTAATGAGATTTTGCACCACACTGCCTCTGAAAGGCTACAGTCTATTCTTTCTGCCCTAACTGATGATTTCACAGCTACAGCTACGCCCCCACTTCTTGAGCCCCTATCCCATCTGAATATTTTATACCCTGGAGGAACAACACAGTCATCGGGAACTAAACTATTCAACCACGTCTCTGTAATAATAACTACGTGTGGATTATGAGAGAGTAATATAGATTCAAGTTCTGTTATCTTATTTGCAATACTCCGTGCATTCAACAAAAGAAGATGTAGCTATGCGTGCTGCTTAGAATTAGAAGCGCCCTCCGAAGCAGTAGTTGCAGAGAAGCAGTGCAATTTTCGAGCAGTTTTGTCCCTGCTTTGCGCTATTTCCCGACGCTGTCCTCGTGCTTGGTCCCAAGAGTACCATTTGTCTTTTACTTTCAGTTTTTCATGGATCAGTGAAACCTTCACTCCATTAGCTCTTTCCGAAGCAGCACTTTCCCATAACTTCTTTCGAATTTCCACCGTTTCTGGTGCATAGTCATTGCTGACTGAGTAGGAGGATCCCTTCAGTTTGTCGTAGTTTTTCATCACGTGCTCCTTTTCTTATAGTCATAGAATCTCATGACAACCGGCCTCCTTTTTCCGTCTTTAATCCTGCCTAGGCGATGTATTCTTTCTATCGTCTTTACCTCGATGCCGAACTTGTCCTGAAATACCTCTTCCATGACTAATTTTTTCAGATCACTGTCTGTTTCAGAGGCACTTTCTTCGACACCAAAAACGAGAAGATTGTTGCGTCTGCTCCTGTTTTCATATTCGACCAGTTTTTTGGCTTGTAACCGCACGGTATCCTCAAGAGAATCTATTCTGGCTTTTATTTCCTGGATACCATCTAGTGCATTGGATACTTTGTTTATCTTTGCATTCAGTTCGCAAATTTGAACCTTAATGTCGTTCAAACCACTATCAGCCGCAGTCTGGTTATCTAGTATCATCTGCAATAGCTGGGCGGTTGTTCGCCCAGGGTTTTTTTCACTATCACCCGACATTATAAGCAGTAGCAACATCGACCAACAATCGACAACAGTCTGACAAAATCTACGAGGGCACGGCAGAACTAACAGAAAACGGTTTTCGCTACGGTAAGATGGAACTTCATATTGAAAACGAACCTGCAAAAGCAGCAGCAGCGGCTTAGACATGCTGTCCACAGGCTGAGTGCCGTGCCCTCTGAAGTGGCCTGTGTCTCGATGGTCCTTTAATACTGTTGGTGCCGATGACGTCACTCCACGAGGCAGGTGATCCACGAATGCGTAGGCAGTGATTCTGTCGGCGAGATGATGTGGCAAGTGTAGCGTCCGGTCGGTATCGCTTGATGAAGCCAGAGTGGAAAAACACGGCAGGACCTGCAAAAGCAGCAGCAGCGGCTTAGACATGCTGTCCACAGGCTGAGTGCCGTGCCCTCTGAAGTGGCCCGTGTCTCGATGGTCCTTTAATACTGTTGGTGCCGATGACGTCACTCCACGAGGCAGGTGATCCACGAATGCGTAGGCAGTGATTCTGTCGGCGAGATGATGTGGCAAGTGTAGCGTCCGGTCGGTATCGCTTGATGAAGCCAGAGCGGAAAAACACGGCAGGACCTGCAAAAGCAGCAGCAGCGGCTTAGACATGCTGTCCACAGGCTGAGTGCCGTGCCCTCTGAAGTGGCCCGTGTCTCGATGGTCCTTTAATACTGTTGGTGCCGATGACGTCACTCCACGAGGCAGGTGATCCACGAATGCGTAGGCAGTGATTCTGTCGGCGAGATGATGTGGCAAGTGTAGCGTCCGGTCGGTATCGCTTGATGAAGCCAGAGCGGAAAAACACGGCAGGACCTGCAAAAGCAGCAGCAGCGGCTTAGACATGCTGTCCACAGGCTGAGTGCCGTGCCCTCTGAAGTGGCCCGTGTCTCGATGGTCCTTTAATACTGTTGGTGCCGATGACGTCACTCCACGAGGCAGGTGATCCACGAATGCGTAGGCAGTGATTCTGTCGGCGAGATGATGTGGCAAGTGTAGCGTCCGGTCGGTATCGCTTGATGAAGCCAGAGTGGAAAAACACGGCAGGACCTGCAAAAGCAGCAGCAGCGGCTTAGACATGCTGTCCACAGGCTGAGTGCCGTGCCCTCTGAAGTGGCCCGTGTCTCGATGGTCCTTTAATACTGTTGGTGCCGATGACGTCACTCCACGAGGCAGGTGATCCACGAATGCGTAGGCAGTGATTCTGTCGGCGAGATGATGTGGCAAGTGTAGCGTCCGGTCGGTATCGCTTGATGAAGCCAGAGCGGAAAAACACGGCAGGACCTGCAAAAGCAGCAGCAGCGGCTTAGACATGCTGTCCACAGGCTGAGTGCCGTGCCCTCTGAAGTGGCCCGTGTCTCGATGGTCCTTTAATACTGTTGGTGCCGATGACGTCACTCCACGAGGCAGGTGATCCACGAATGCGTAGGCAGTGATTCTGTCGGCGAGATGATGTGGCAAGTGTAGCGTCCGGTCGGTATCGCTTGATGAAGCCAGAGCGGAAAAACACGGCAGGACCTGCAAAAGCAGCAGCAGCGGCTTAGACATGCTGTCCACAGGCTGAGTGCCGTGCCCTCTGAAGTGGCCCGTGTCTCGATGGTCCTTTAATACTGTTGGTGCCGATGACGTCACTCCACGAGGCAGGTGATCCACGAATGCGTAGGCAGTGATTCTGTCGGCGAGATGATGTGGCAAGTGTAGCGTCCGGTCGGTATCGCTTGATGAAGCCAGAGCGGAAAAACACGGCAGGACCTGCAAAAGCAGCAGCAGCGGCTTAGACATGCTGTCCACAGGCTGAGTGCCGTGCCCTCTGAAGTGGCCTGTGTCTCGATGGTCCTTTAATACTGTTGGTGCCGATGACGTCACTCCACGAGGCAGGTGATCCACGAATGCGTAGGCAGTGATTCTGTCGGCGAGATGATGTGGCAAGTGTAGCGTCCGGTCGGTATCGCTTGATGAAGCCAGAGCGGAAAAACACGGCAGGACCTGCAAAAGCAGCAGCAGCGGCTTAGACATGCTGTCCACAGGCTGAGTGCCGTGCCCTCTGAAGTGGCCCGTGTCTCGATGGTCCTTTAATACTGTTGGTGCCGATGACGTCACTCCACGAGGCAGGTGATCCACGAATGCGTAGGCAGTGATTCTGTCGGCGACCGCTATCGGCGCCATGATTCCCCGACAGAGTTCCTACGCCGTGCAGATTTGTCCTCTCTACAAAGTCAAGCTAAAATTCACCGCCTGAAGTTCTCACATAGTGTCACGTGGTGGTGACGTTGAAGAACACAGTAGCAATACTGTGAAAGACATAACTAACTTTATTGGGTGAACCTACGCCCACAAAACAGGCTACACTTACAGCACAATGATAGCAGTGAACATGGTCGGCGATCGTCGAAAATCTGATCAACGGGTCAAGCGCGTCGGCTTTTATACATCAGGCGTCGAATGTTCCAGACTAATCGTTGGGACACGCGTTCCTTCCACAAAGTTCTACACCATTCGCGTCACGCGATGAAATCAGATAACATAAGGTTCGGCGACAACAGACAGCGAATAGAAGCATCGATAACTTTCCAGAAACTTTGGATACATGCAGGCGCGTCCCGCGCTGTGCGATAACATTTGTTAGGCGGCCGAACGTGGTCGCCCGATGAAGATAAGTACACGTGTCAATATGCTACTGCACAACTATTTTAAGATAGACCACACAAGATACGTCGAAACTAAACAAACAAGGCAACTACGTCATACACATGGTCTCACACTCCAAGAATATGCGTGCAACAACAACACATTCTGTTATTATTTTTTTCCTAGATGCATTCGGGAATGGAATACCCTTGACCGACTTGTAGTCGAACATCAAAGAATTGATACTTTCCTTGAGATGTTGCATAACTCACTTAGTACTCACCAACCTGATGTCATTTATGTGTATTCTCATATGATTATTTGTTTTTCTATTGGCGTGCTTGTCAATACTCGTATTCATACTTACTGTTGTACGTATAATTTTCCTTCTTATTTGTACTTGTGTAGCATATCTACCCTGACAATGACTATTATTACTGTTTCTTTCTGTACCCCACTCCTGTAATAACCCTGTCAAAGGGTTGACAGTATGTTGAAATAAATAAATGAATAAATAAATAAATAAATAAATAAATACATGAATAAATAAATATATACATGAATAAATAAATAAATATGTAATCTTCATCGTGGCCGCCAGCTTCTTTCTTTAATTTTCGTGTGTATTTTCAAGCGCGCAACACATTCCTGCACTTTGTTAATACTTACCTAGTGCTGAACTCATTTTGTGGTTTTAAGCTTTTTATCAGTACAGCCTTGCTATTTTGCTTACATTTCGTTTGTCTACTTGATTAAGGCTTGCATTGGGGCTTGTTAGAATGACAGAGAAAACAGTGCTGCAGAAGTTGGGGCACATATACAATGCTTCACTGAAAAGCGCTTTATCGTGTGTGCTTGTATTCACATTGTGTGTGTGCCGTAACTTCTGCAGCGCTGGTGTCTAGTTTTTTTTTATCTACTCTGGAACATTTATTCGTTATTGGGGCTTCTCGTGCTACAGTTTGAAGTGAGTGAGCTACAAACTGTGTAGTAAGTTTGCCTTCCTTTCACATTGCCTGTTATGTTTCGCTGGTGTTTCATTCTTGTGTATAAAAATCTGTGTAGCATATGTCGGTACTTGATGTGCGAGACGTTTGAAACTGTACAGCTCGTACTCCCGATTGGTTTAGCCATCACATCGAGATGTGTATCGCTCGATGGTCGTCCACTATTACTAATGCTTTATGTTAGACAGGAGTCAGAATGTAAATAATAAAGGAAAAAACTTTAAGAGCCATAGTTAATCTTTATTAAAGCTGCTCAGTGATGGCTTTCCGAGGTGCGTAGGAATAGCTTGTACGTTATTATATTTTTCGGTTATGCATTTCCTCAAACACATTTTATTCGTTTACTGGTAATGTGCTTTTGTATCTTGCTCAAGCGTAAGTTCTAGATCCTTACAGCTTTCTTGCACTGCATGCGACACTGTGACCAAACTGCAAGCTAACCCTGTCACAGAAGACGTTGAGAATGCTATCGAGAGAGAACGAATAAATGGATTCCAGTGTGCCTGCTCAAGTTTTAAAACACTGTTATAAAACTGTCTTCTCTTAATGGAAGTGTTTTATAGTAGCATATTGCCTACTTTTTTGCATGTAACAAACTGATAGCACATTAGAAAATCAAGTGCATGCTTGGAGAATGTACAGACACCGTGTGTAAGCAGCCTGCAGAATGCATCTTATATGGCATGCTGCCTATTCTAGCAGATTTCTTTGATCGAGCAGAACCAAAGTTTTATTTCCAGTCAGCCAAAACATTTCATAAGAAATTGTGTTAGCTGTCTGTTGTGGAAATTGAATGCGAAAATCTGCATACCATTAAGGGAAACCTTTTTTCTGACTGACCCAACATACGTTTAATTGACACAAAAGAAAACATTTCCAAATTAAAAATAGCTAAAATTTGAGAAAAATTAACATAAGCAAAAAAGTCGATAAAACTCAAATGAAAACCAAAAATTTTCCTAAGGTTGTGCTCGTGTTATCCGCCAGTGCCGCTGCATTGAAACAAGCTTCGTGTCATTCTACCATTGCATCGTGTGCATAAGCACGCCCTCAGAGTTCTCAAAGAGCCACTTGCCGCATTTCCCTGTAGGCTCGCTCGTCTTCCTTCAGCGTTGGCACACTGAGTGCTAACGCCAACACACGGCGTGGATGCCAGGCAACCTGGCAGCAAAGGAAAACTCACTCGCTGAATCACGAAAACGGACGCGCTGCCTGCGAGCAGTAAATAAAATAGAATGGGGAGAAACGAATTCGACGTGGACCTCTTTCGAAGCGCCTTTCTTTGTGAACTCCGGCAGGTGCGAACGTGGTGTCGAAGCTCTCCCCACAGACACGCCGTTGCTACGTCGACGGTGCGGCAGCACTCAGCCCGGCACTCCACTCTCGCGGCTTCCGCGCAGCCTTGTACAGGTTCTGGTCCCGTCCAGAATGCTCACTTGTGCCACAAAATGTATCAGCGTCCCCGCTGTAAGCTGAGAGAAGTGAATACACACGCACGAAGGCTGACTACATGGACAACCTCATCCTTCAGTGCAGTGCGTGTCCGCTCAACTTTCGTTCGTTTGTCCATGTTGATTTGCACTTTGCAGTTTACAATATAAACAGGCAGCAATTCATCCACCTAGCAACTCTTCTGCAAATTAGGTACAAGCAAAAGAATCCGACTTCCTTTGTTTATTCTCGATATTGAGGATCGATGATGGACATAAGTGTCAGCTCGGTGGAACTGCTACAACAAGCAGTAACTTTAGCTCTTGTTTGCGCAAATCTTGGCTGTTGGAATGCTGCACGCAATTACAGCAGACAAAGCGCAGTTTTGCCCACGCCAGTGCAGCCACGGGGAGAAAATGATCCCGAACACACAGATTACCAAGCTTGCTCGAACCACTTGGGGAGGTGAGTAAATCGAGGAAAGAGAACGCGCCCCGGGTTGGATAAATCACTGACAGCTCGTCACTGGCCTTTTTGCCTCCATAGTGGCGCGAATGATTATACTGCTGCGGAAAATATATAGTCCAGAAGCAGTTGCCGTTCAGATTGAGTGTTATCGTTGGCATTTCTCGTGCAGCCTTATACGTGTGACACCGCTTTGTACAGCCGGCAGGCGATGTCATGGGCCATGCTACAGAATTAAGCAACGAAAAACTTGATGAGCCAGAGGATCTGAATGCGGGGTAAACAAATGAGTCCATTTGGGATTGAATATATTTTGTTGAATTCGCATACTAAATGTAGCTGTACTAAGTATTACTACATATGTTTTAATTTATACGTGCAGAAAATTGTGAGAATATGCCCTTTCTTAAATATTACTTGAGTAAAGGTTACAATCTTATTTTTATTTAAGAGGTGCACAAAATTTTGCGAATACGCGCCTCTTTAAGCACGACCTTGCTAAAAGCGCATCAATAATGCCCGCTTTCCTCAGAATCATGGTAGGCGAGCAGTTTTGGATGCAATGTGTTGTAATTTCAGCGCTCTCTGCGGTGTGTCTTGAATGCAGTAGGGAGGAGAGGCTTTGTTGAGCCAGCTGGTCATCTCCTGAGGAAAAAGACCTTTCGCGCTGCTCTAATTTCCAGCAGTAGCGCCACCTCCAGCAAATTGCGGCGAAAGGCATAGGTTCGCAGCACGCAGTCATGCATCGTTAAGTTCGCCGTAAAGGTACCAAAGACGGAAGTTCTGCTATAGTGCCCCATGTCCACCTAGCAGACATCCCTAGAATTCATTACGCCTTTTGCGATACTGACTCTCGTTCTCCCATCGAGACTTTCTCCGTGCTTTGCTGACTTTTTTTTCGCAGTACATAGGGAGCGTCTGTGATATCGAGAATTTAATTATGAGGCGTGCCACATTTGCTCTGGTGCACTGCAGACAGCGCTTTGCTGTCGAAAGAAGCTGCCTCATTGTGCGTGTGGTTCTTTAGCACTTTCGAGTGGAATGTTTTCATCACTGTTCTGCTGACAAGTGAAAATCTATATCGCATGACATGACGTGCTTCTGCAGTGAAGTGCATAGAACTTAAGCTTCATTTTTATAGAATAGTAAGCTGTTGGGCTAGTTTCCATAGAAGCGCGTAGCATACAAACACAGTATAGCATCGAACTGTCTAGGGCTAGATAGAACATCCTGAAGCGCTGTCGCATCTCAGCGCTGTCCTGTGTGTTCCTGCCTTCTGTCTTCGTCTTATTGCGCTGCCCCTTCAAGATGTTCAACCAGTACCAACTCGCCCAAATATCGATCCTTTTATAGGGCTAGATAGCATAGAACATGAATAAAACTGCATGCGGATAGCAATCAAAGAATACAAACTTGTCTGATTTACCTTAAATGACATCAACTTATGTACTCAAGCGCAGTAATCCTGAATGGAGCGCAAATATATACACCATGACACGAAACACCAGACTACACCAAACGTTTATCATTCAGTCACCCAATTTTAGTCCTAATACGGGTTGTTCATTTCCGAAGCGTGTTAAAATTAAAATGCAATGTGTTCTGGACTTACGACCATGGGCAATTTATTAACCAAATAATAATTACAATAAGATAAGGGTGCAACCGAAATGGCAGCGCATTTAACTTGCAGCGCTGTATGAGACCAAGAAGGAAGCAAAGCGTGACTAAACAACAAGGAATGAAAGAAGCGTGGTGAAGTGATAGCATAATCGAAACATCTAGCATCTGTAGTTGAGGCTATATTCTTACGGCAAATCACTGTGCACCTCTTCTCGACAGTTTCCTTTTGCATCTGCTATAGCGCCTACAAGCACAGCCTCGTATCGCCCATTCACCGCACAGCCGTCAGAAGCATTGCAATCGAAGTGCTGCGCATACTTCTCACATTCCTACGAGAGACAGGACTGATGGCCACATTGACATACTTGGCGCAGAAAGAAGCGCTCAAGCGGTGAAATTGCCGGCCAGGTGTGTCAGGCTAAGGCCGCCTGTAGCAACATCACCACCGCCAGCACTACCATAGTAGAAAGCGGCTAAATCTCTTTATTTCGATAATAATTACGGAATGAAAGCGTTGAAAATGATCGGATAAGAGAGCACTCATCCTCGCTATGAAGGAACCCTGGCAGCAACCTAGCCTTGCACTGGAAACATTGCAAAATAAACACAAAAAGAAAAAAAAATGCACATTACGCACGTACACCCCCAAGTTGCACGACGTGCAAATCCTGAAAGAAAATGACGTTAGGCTAATATCGGGAGATTCTTGAAGGATCGGAGATAAGTCCATCAGGTGTGCAATGCGTAAGCACACCGTCTGTGGCCTTGACAAGAAATGAAGTCGCGTTCTTGAGAGAAGCCTTAGGGAGATGAAAGTGATGAGATTTGGCGATGAAATAAGAAGCGCCGGAATTTCAATAAAGAATTCACCTTACGCTGCAGCAACATGCACGTCTGTTCGTTCCTTTCTGTGTCAGTTCCCCACAATTTGTGCTGGTACAATCCTTGAACAAAGTATTGAAGTTTAGTTCACACAGTAATCTTATAAACAAGTATTTTTCCAGATGACGGTGGAATGGAGAGCATACTATATGTATTGCTGAATGTTTTGATAGCACGCACCGCAGAGGAACACAAAATGGAGCGCTACTTCAACTATATACTTATTGTCTTGTCAGCGAAATGAATACATGAAACATACTCCAAGAGCAAGAACAACAAAAATATCAATGTATTTCCGTATGCTCAAAGGGAAGAACAAAATCAAAATTTATTTTTTTATACTCAAATGCGAAGAACAAAAATACAAACATATTTCTGTATACTCAAAAGGGATGACCACCAGAAATGCGAATGCACCTCTGCATACTCAAAGCGGAAGAACTACAATGAAAATGTATTTCTATATACTCAAAGGGGAAGACTAACAAAGTTACAAGTGTATTGATGTATACTCAGAGGGGAAGAAATACGAAAATAAAAATCCATTTGAGTACACTCAAACGGAAAGAAGAAGAAAACTACAAATGTATTACTGTATACTCAGAGGGGAAGAATAAATAAAATACAAATATATTTCTCTATACAGAGAAGAACAACAGAAACAGAAATGCTGTCTGTATACTCAAATCTAAAAACGACAAAATACAATTGTATTTTTGTACATTATAAGCGGAAGAACAACAAAAGTACAAATGTATTTCCGTATACATAAAAGGCAAGAAGGACAAAAGTACAATTGTCTTTCTGTACACTCAAAGGTAAAGAACAACAAAAATACGTTCAAAGACATGACTTCGTGGGATAGTTGGTAAAGCATCTTGAAGGGAAAAAAGCACACATATACGGGGAAAGAGTGAACAGCAACAGGACACAGCGCTAATCTGCAAATATTTTATTGGAAGGAGCAATGAATCTGTAGGTTGAAACAGCCAATGGGATGGCTAACAAAGTCAAAGAGCAAGAAATATTAAATAAAGAAGAAATAGGATTCTCATTGTATTGTCATCTGCCCTTTAGATAGCGTTATCCAGATATTGAATTTATTTAGAATACAATTTATTCAAAAATACAAATGTATTTCTGTATACTGTTAAGAGACAAATCCGGCAATATCATTACTAATATGGATGAGATCGTTCAGGAGGCTGAGGAGTTCTACAGAGATTTATACTGTACCAGTGGCACCCATCACGATAAAGGAAGAGAGAATAGTCTAGAGGAATTTGAAATCCCACAAGTAACGCCGGAAGAAGTAAAGAAAGCCTTGGGAGCTATGCAAAGGGGAAGGCAACTGGGGAGGATCAGGTAACAGCAGATTTGTTGAAGGATGGTGGGCAGCTTGTTCTAGAAAAACTGGCCACCCTGTATATGAAATGCGTCATGACTTCGAGCGTACCGGATTCTTGGAAGAACACTAACATAATCCTAATCCATAAGAAAGGGGAAGCCGAAGACTTGAAAAATTATAGACCGACCAGCTTACTGTCCGTTGCCTACAAAATATTTACTAAGGTAATTGCAGATAGAATCAGGAACACCATAGACTTCCGTCAAGCAAAGGACCAGGCAGGATTCCGTAAAGGCTACGCAACAATAGACCATATTCACACAATCAATTAGGTGATAGAGAATATAACCAACTCTTATCTTATATATAGCTTTCATTGATTACGAGAAAGCGTTTGACTCAGTCGAAATTTCAGCAGTCATGGAGGCATTACGGAATCAGTGTGTAGACGAGCCGTATGTAAAAATACTGAAAGATATCTTTAACGGCTTCACAGCCACGGTACTCCTCCATAAAGAAAGCAACAAAATCCAAATAATGAAACGCGTCATGCAGGGAGGTACGATCTCTCCAATGCTGTTCACAGCGTGTTTACAGGAGGTATTCAGAGACTTCGATTGGGAAGAATTGGGGATAAGAGTTAATGGAGAATATCTTAGTAACTTGCGATTCGCTGACGATATTGCCTTGCTTAGTAACTCAGGGGATCAACTGCAATGCATGCTCACTGACCTGGACAGGCAAAGCCGAAGGGTGGGTCTAAAGAATAATCTCCAGAAAACTAAAGTAATGTTTAACAGTCTCGGAAGAGAACAACAGTTTACGATATGTAGCCAGGTACTGGATGTGTTAAGGGAATACATCTACTTAGGAAAGGCAGTGACTGCGAATCCCGATCATGAGACTCAAATAATAAGAAGAATAAGAATGGGCTGCAGGGTGCTTGGCAGGCATTCTCAGATAATGAACAGCAGGTTGCTATTATCCTTCAAGAGAAAAGTGTATAACAGCTGTGTCTTACCAGTACTCATGTGCGGGGCAGAAACCTGGAGGCTTACGAAAATGGTTCTAGTTAAATTGAGGACGACACAACGAGCTATGGAAAGAAGAATAGGCCGTATAACGTACAATTATTCCAATATGTTTTTATTCCAATCTCATGACGTCAAATTTGCGTAACCACCGACGCAGCATCTCGTGGTCACCGCAGGGTTGTCTGAACAAACCAATCAAATGCTCCCCTTGTTCATAGGAGGTCACTTTCGTTTGCTTGAAAAACGAATAACAATGCCTGCACTGAGCGGCTTGCCTTACCTAATTGGCTCACAAGAGCCGAGGAGCATGCTCAAGTGGAGAGGGATTCGATGGGGCCGAGCGACTGCACTGAATAACTGGATGAAGAGGGTGGTGCCATCGTCTGCGATTGGTACGCTTTCTCTTAGCTTGCGGTGGCTTGCTGAAAATCGCGGCGCCATGCAACGGAAGCTTCAGAATGACACTGAAACGGATCCTCAGAAAGAATAGTTGGCAGAACGAGGTCGTAAAGGTGCCGAAAGTTCTCGAAAACGTTACACGGCCACGCAAAAAGTTTTATTACACGCAAATAAACCCATGCTCTCTAGCAGGGTTGAGTAGCCAGTGCCGGAGCGATCGGCGGCAGCCATCTTTTATTCCTTTCGGAGCGGGCCAGCCTGCGGCTATTCAGAAGAAAATTCAGTTTTGTTCGGCATATTAATTCATCTTAAACGCGTACGCGTCACTTTCACGAGTAAGTTTTTGCGGTTTTGTGACGTCGCGTGAGAGGCAGATGAAGTTGGTGCAGCCTGAAAACTTTTGCCCAATAGCCGGGGGCTCATGTCAAAAAGGAGGTCGAATCACAAATAGCTATTTTTTGTTCGGTTAAATTCTGCATAATCAGTGTGTACACATCATATCAGATGGGGAGCCATCGCGGTTTTCGTGACGTCGCTTGACAGACAGGTGAAGTGGGGGTAGTCCAAGAAAGTTTTTCACCAATCGTGGTGGGCTGACTGCAGATTTGGAATAGAAAAGTTCGGAATAGTTTTACGTTATAGCGCCCAGGATAGGTGTAACGTTAAGAGATAAGAAAAGAGCAGATTGGCTGAGGGAACAAACGGGAGTTAATGACACATTAGTTGAAACCAAGAAAAAGAAATGGGAGCATATGGGCAGGACATGTAATGAGGAGGGAAGATAACCGATGGTCATTAAGGGTTACAAACTGGATTCCAAAGGAAGGGAAGCGTAGCAGGGGGCGGCAGAAAGTTAGTTGGGCGGATGAGATTAAGAAGTTTGCAGGGACAACATGGCCACAACTAGTACATGTCCGGGGTAGTTGGAGAAGTGTGGGAGAGGCCTTTGCCCTGCAGTGGGCGTAACCAGGCTTATTATTATTATTATTATTATTATTATTATTATTATTATTATTATTATTATTATTATTATTATTATTATTATTATTATTATTCTCAAAGTGGAAGAACAACAAAATTACAAATATATTTAGGTATACTCGAGGGTGAAGAACAACAGGACACAGCGCTAAACTGAAACTCATAGTTTATTGGAAGGAACCCTACATATTAGGTTGAAACAGCCAATGGCAAGGCCCACAAAGCCATACACCAAAAAACAATAAGGAAGAAATAGAACTCATCATATTGCCCTCTGCCTATATATAGCGTCATTCAGATATTCAAGGTATTAAACATAGAAATGTATTTCTTATATCCAAAAGGGAATAACAAAACATAAATGTATTTCTTATACTCAGAGGGACAGAACAAAACTAAAGATGTATTTCGGTGTAAAGTTGAGGAACAAGAAAACTACAGATGTATTTATGTATACTCAAAGGGGAAGAAAAACAAAACTACATATGTATATATGTATACAGCAAGGGAAAGAACAAGAACATTGCAAATGTATTTTTGTATCATTAAACGGGAAGAACAACAAAAGGACAAATGCTTTCTGTATACTCAAAGGGAAAAGAACAAAATTACAAATGCATTTCTGTCGCTGTAAGCAGAAGAAGAAAAGTAAAAATTTATTTTCTGTTACGCAAAGGGAAGAACAACAAAACTATATATGTACTTCTGTACACACAAAGCGAAGAACAGAAAGACGCTCACAAGGATGGCTTGGTGGGATAGTTGGTAAAGCTTCTTAAAAGGTTAATTTTCCAAAAGCGCCTTGGTTTTATCTCGCAGCATATTAATGAGGGCATTGAAAAACCACGTTGTGCTTCGCTTTTGATTTTGCGGCTGCGTATTCCTAAGCAGCGCCATTCTATTTGTCCCAAGCTAGCTTTGAATGCGGCAACTTCGCTGAGCGAAACAGCCATTTTTTCTTGTGCTTCATAAGTTTTAATTCGCCGTTAAAGCAACGCGAAAGAAATAAAGCAAAGCGGACTCTCCCTACCAGTTGCGCCACTGACGTCGCTGACTTTCTCTTGCGTGACATTATCTTACTTCATGGCGCCCCGCGACAGCTGCTTACTGACCGTGGTCGTAACTTTCTCTCGAAAGTTATCGGCGACATTGTGCGTTCCTGCTCCACTCAACACAAGCTACCTCATACCATCCGCAAACCAATGGACTGACAGAGCGGTTAAACCGTACTCTCACCGATATGCTGTCCAAGTACGTTTCCAAGGACTACCACAACTGGGACATTGCCATTTTTTACGTCACATTTGCGTATAATTCTTTCCGTAACGACACCGCAGGATTTTCTCCATTTTTCTCCGGTTCGGTCACGAACCGTTCTTGCCCCTTGACACGACACTTCCCCTGCTGCGATCTTAACAAGCGAGTATGCGCGCGACGCCATCGCCCTCGCCGACCATGCACGCCAGCTTGCCCGTGCTCGACTGACGGCCTTGCAGACCACTCAGCAGCGTCAGTACAACGCCCGCCACCGCGACGTACAGTTTCCGCCTGGTGCGCTCGCGCTCCTGGGGTCGCCCCGTCGTCACGTCGGACTTTCAGAAAAGCTCCTTTCGCGCTACACAGGGCCCTACCGCGTGCTGCGCCAGGTGACACCTGTGACGTACGAAATTGCTTCTGTGAGTTCAACCTCGTCCTCTCCTCTGGCATCTAAAGACGTCGTGCACGTCAGTAGGCTCATGGCCTACTATGCTGCTTCGGAGTCCGGCCTTTAGTCGCTCCGGGACGGCGCTTTTGCTGCCGGGGGTAGTGCTACAGAACAGTGTTTACAATGACGAAAAGGCGAGCAGTGAGAAGACGACGACGACGATTAGAGGCTAGCGCGGGCTGTTGCCTCTTGGCCACGTGTGTGTGTGTGGGGGGGGAGGGGGTTATTTCCTTGTAAATATACTTGTATATAGCTTTTCGTCTGCGTCTTCCTACGTAACAATATCAAGGTCGGGATTACCCTTCTACGGTTTAGCCCGGTCCTTTAGAAGCAGAAAACCGGGGCTTGACAAGTCATTTTTGAACGACGGGCTACCGCTCTTTATCACAGATGGCGAATCGCGCCAACGTACCAGGCTATGTCACGAAGGTGCGATGGTTCATTCTTTAGGAACGGTATTTATTTCCGTTTCGTGGCATAACTTACATCAACGAGGCAGATTTAAAGATATGAAAGTCATATACGGTGGTAGCCAGGCGAAATGAACTATGCTGGAGAAAGACGGACTTATACAGTCACTTTCTTTTGGAAGCAATCACAGCGTTGTTATTTAACACCCACAATAGAACTCCTGAAGTACTTTTTCCGAATAGCTTATCAGAATACTAAGAAGTTCGAATAATATTAAAGATATGACGTTTTATCGGAAACATACTCAGGTGAGTGTAACATATACACAAGAGGCTCTGTAATTTCCACCGTGACCTAAAGAGGGTACTTTGGATTACTTCATGTAATAATCCCAGTCAGCCTACTCAAACCGACAACATTACTAATCACATGTACCATAAGATCGGCTGCATCCAAATAAGCAATTTCTTACCTGTTTTCATTGCTAAAAACTCGGTAGACGAAACACAGGCCAACATTCGAATAGGAAATCGCACAATGCGTTGGCGGGCTAGTTGGTGCGAATACATGAATAATTTGTTTAGCGCAAAACAACAGACACAAGAAAGACGACAGGATAAGGCACAGTATTGCATAAGTATGAAATTTTCAGGTGTACAGAACCTATGCAGCACACTCGAGTATGTCCAGAATTGGATGGTAAGATTCTTTTACTCTGACTGTACAGTCATCATCAGTGCAACTAAACAAAGCGCATGCTGAGCTTCCCTCGCTGCATTTGCGTCGTGAAGTCCTTGCATAAGTTATACTATTCTATGCTCCAACATTCCGTCATCAAGAGCTCGGCGCTTGGCATCGGGCATAAGCTAAAAAAGCAACCTCGCCTTCATAACGCATAGTCAGCATAAAGAGCTTAGGGAGCGCGAAATCTGAAAAAAAAAGTTGATATTTATGCACGCTAGGCACGCAGCGTGGTATTCGCATTTGCAATAAGTGTCCGTCCAGAGTAAACAACAGCTTTACTGGTTGTGTAGTTAGCTGCGTTGAAAATGAACTCATTTGCGGAACCTAGGCCTCGTAAGCTTTTCAAGGCGTCTATGTCATTGAGCACCTGTATTTTCTTTATTTCTAGGTGCAGCGGGGGCGTAGAGGTAGAGTATCCGCCTCGCGTGCAACAGGACCGTGGTTGGAATCCCAGTGCCGTGCAATTTACCACCGGACTAAAAAAATCCGCGTGTTGATAAAATTGCATGAACAGGCCTGGAGTGCGGCCTGATCCCTCTGACCAGAACCGGTAACGCACTCCCTCACCAGAGCAGGATTGGCCACCTTCGTGCAGTACAAACAACAATCAAACCCCGGCACTCAGTCCCCAGCATCTTCGAAGCAAATGACCACGGCGGTGGTCAGACCTGTGACACCGCAGAGGGTGCTAAGAATACATGGGTCCGGACAGGCCGCCATCGAAATCTAAACCTGCCAACGTTTAACGCTAGAACGTTTATCTAGTGAGGCGAGCCTAGAAGTGCTATTGGACGAATTAGAAGGCCCACAGATCTTTTTATTTTATCTCCAGAATTATATGCGCTATAGGCGTGCTCTGTTCGACTAGATCGCGCACATCTGTGGGTGTTTAAGCCAGGAAGTTCTTCGAAAATAAAACCAGTTGTTAGAAAGCGCTCGTCCTTGTGTTGCTCCTCTTCTTTGTCCCTGTCTGTTTGCGCACAAGAAGTTTTTAAATAACAAATTGAAGGTCGTACAGGTCTACGCTCCTACATCCAGTAATGATGACGAGGAAGTCGAAAGCTTCTATGAAGACGTGGAATCGGTGATGGGTAAAGTCAAAACAAGATGCACTATATTGATGGGCGACTTCAATGCAAGGGTAGACAAGAAGCAGGCTGGAGACAGGTCAGTCAGAGGCATATAGGCTTTAGGAATAGCAGGGGACAGTTAATAGTAGAGCTTAAAATTAAATTATGGGGCTTTACGTGCCAAAACCACTTTGATTACGAGGCACGCCGTAGTGGAGGACTCCGAAAATTTCAACCACCTGGGGTTCCTTAACGTTCACATAAATTTAAGTACAAGTGTAATTTCGCATTTCGCCCCCAACGAGTTGCGGCCGCCGTGGCCGGGATTCGATTCCGCGACCTCGTGCTCAGCAGCCCAACACCATAGTCTTTGAGCAACCATGGCGGGTATAGTAGCGTTTGCTGAACAGAATAATATGCGGATAATGAATACCTTCTTCCGCAAGCGGTATAGCCGAAGGTGGACGTAGAGGAGCTCGAATAGCGAGACTAGAAACGAAATAGACTTTATACTCTGCGCTAACCCTGGCATCATACAAGATGTGAACATGCTCGGCAAGGTGTGCTGCAGTGACCATAGGATGGTCAGAACTCCAATTAGCCTAGACTTGAGGAGGGAAGGGAAGAAACTGGTACATAAGAAGCCGATCAATGACTAAGCGGTAAGAGGGAAAATAGAGGAATTCCGGAACGAGCTACAAAACAGGTATTCGGCTTTAACTCAGGAAGACGACCTTAGTGTTAAAGCAATGAACGACAATCTTATGGGCATCATTAAGGAGTGTGCAATAGAAGGCAGTGGTAACTACGTGAGACAGGATACCAGTAAGCTATCGCAGGAGACGAAAGATCTGATCAAGAAAGGCCAATGTATGAAAGCCTCTAACCCTACAGCTAGAATAGAACTTGCAGAACTTTCCAAGTTAATCACAAGCGTAAGACAGCTGGCATAAGTAATTATAATATGGATAGAATGGAACATGCTCTCAGCAACGGAGAAAGCCTAAAAGCAGTGAAGAAGAAACTAAGAATAGGCAAGAATAAGATATATGCGTTAAGAGACAAAGTCGGCAATATCATTACTAATATGGATGAGATAGTTCAAGTGGCTGAGGAGCTCTAGAGAGATTTGTACAGTACCAGTGGCATCCATGACGATAAAGGAAGAGAGAATAGTCTAGAGGAATTTGAAATCCTACAAGTAACGCCGGAAGAAGTAAAGAAAGCCTTGGGAGTTACGCAAAGGGGGAAGGCAGCTGGGGAGGATGAGGTAACATCAGAGTTGTTGAAGGATGGTGGGCAGATTGTTCTAGAAAAACTGGCTGCCCTGTATACGCAATGCCTCATGGCCTCGAGTGTACCGGAGTCTTGGAAGAACGCTAACATAATCGCAATCCATAAGAAAGGGGACGCCAAAGACTTCAAAAGTTATAGACCGATCAGCTTACTGTCCGTTGCCTACAAAGCATTTACTAAGGCAATCGCGAATACAATCAGGAACACCTTACTCTTCTGTCAACCAAAGGACCAGGCAGGATTCCCTAAAGGCTGCTCCACAATATACCATATTCACACTATCAATCAGGTGATATATAAATGTGCGGAATATAACCTACCCTTATATACAGCTTTCTTTGATTACGAGAAAGCGTTTGGTTCATTCGAAACCTCAGCAATAATGGAGGCATTACGGAACCAGGGTGTAGACGAGCCATATGTAAAAATACTGTAAGATATCTATAGCGGCTCCACAGCCACCGTAGTCCTCCATAATGAAAGCAACAAAGTCGCAATAAAGAAAGGCGTCAGCCAGGGAGATACAGTCTCACCAATGTTATTCACAGCATGTTTACAGGAGGTATTTGTCGTAACGGCGCCCGCTGCTATCAGTGCGTGATCGACGAAAGACCAGAGACGACTGTAGTCCCACCTGCCAGCAAGCGGAAAAAGCCCCCGTCTTTATTTCCACATTTGTTTAAGTAGAACGAGCCTGACGTCAGCGACACGTGGTTCCATACATGCGTCAGGCACGATGACTCGGCGCGCTCTGCGGGAGCGTGCTTTCAGCAGCAGAGAAATACATTCCAGCACATCCCCGCTTTTGTAATATGAAAGAGTGGTTTTCGCGCGTGGCATTTAGCACACCCTCACATGAACAGAAAGCAAGAGCCCTCAGTGGTAATCTACCACGAACAAAACTTTATTCATCAATCGCGTACCGAAGTGGTCGCTTAACCACTTTACTCTACCAGACTTGGTCACGGTCACTGAAGCAGAAGGTACTAAAGTTGAAGTCATAACCCCTAATGCTAAAGGTAACGAATCTGTTACGGTAGCGGGTGACTCCCTGTTCGTGGAAACCAATTCGGATCAATCACTTTCATTCGGAAACTCGTAGCTGCGTTCTGCCTTCCTCTGTTCTGGCAAGTGGTTGAGCACTCGTCGGTTACGCCGCAGCGTAGTCCCATCCTGCGTGCGTATTATGTAGGACCGCGGTGTAGCGGCTGTGGCTAGAACTGTTGCTCTGGTCTTCATGTCCGTTACCCAAACGGAATCCCCAGCTTTTAGTTTATTCAATTCTCGGGTTCTGTGGCGCCTGTTTTAGTACCGTGCTTGCAGCTTCTTGTTGGCACTGTCTTTGGCCGCAAGATTAAGCAGCGGTGGCTGCACTGGACCACGCAGCTGCGGTGCCATTGGAACTATTGTCCTAAACGCCGGCCCATAAGGATTTCAGCCGGACTAGGACCAAGAATCCCTGGGGTTGCCCTGTAGGCAAGCAGAGCCAGGTACGGGTCCTCAGATTTAAGGATCAGGCGCTTAATTGTTTGCACCATAGGTTCAATTTCCCCATTAGCCTGACAGAAGCCATAATCGTGTGCAAACGTATCAAGCTCTGTACAAGAAAATTGTGGTCCAGTGTCTGCCACTACGGTCTCCGGGATGCCCATGGCGTGCAAAAATGCTTTTTAGTCTTTCTATCACCGCCCTAGTTTTTGTTAGGGGAAGGAGGGCTACTTCCGAATACCGTGACAGGTAGTCGACCACGACAAGATGACAGTTGTTAATAAAGCACAAGTCGACCCCAACTCGTTCCCACGTGAAACTTGGCGTTGGGCTTGAAATCAACGGCTGCGAGTTCTGGCTGACAAAGCGCGCACAAGTAACACATTCTTTCACTTGCCGCGCAAGTTGTTCGCCGAGGCCTGGCCACCCGACCAATTCCTTTGCCAAAGCTCTAGTGCTCGAGATGCCTTGATGTCCATCATGTATTTTTAGTACTTCCTTTCTTAGGCCCTGAGGTACCACCAGTCTGGTCCCTTTTAGCAGCATGCCACTGCATTCTTCAATTAGTGCTCTTTCCTTCGAGTACGGAACTAAGTAGCAAGGAAGCTTTGGTTTTTTCAGCCAGCCTTGGCGACACAACTTAAGCAAGGATTGACAAACGACGTGTCTTTTGCACATCGCGTTTTCTGTTAACAAAATTATCACCGATTTGAAGGTCTTGCACGCATATTTTGACGAAAGACGACACTTCCGAGACTGTCGGTTCACCGGCTAGTTTATCTGTTTGCGTCAGCGCTCTTGAACGGCGTCCGCCGTTATCAAGCTTTTACCTGGAACGTACACAATATTAAGGTGATACCGCGTCAGCCGCATTCTGAAGCGCTGAACCCATGGCGGCAACACATCAATAGGCATTTTAACAAGCAATCAAACGAGAGGTTTGTGGCTTGCTTAAGCATCACCTCAATACCTCTTATGTATTCGTCGAATCTTTCGGCAGCCCATGGTAACGCTAGGGCCTCGTCTTCCACTTGCGCATAGCGCTGCTCAGCTTTGGTCAGTGACCTTGAAGAAAACTATCGGCCGGCGCTCGCCATTGCGTTGTTTCTGGAAAAGGATGACACCGAGACCATAAGACGAGCCGTCCGCCGAAAGAATTGTGGGAAGGCGTGGATCGTACATAGCCATGCAGTTTGCTGAGGAGATAAGAGGCTTCAAGCATTCAAAAGCCGTGTTCTGAGCAGGGCCCCAAGCCCAGTCGGTCTCTTTCTGCAAAAGCTCCCGTAGCGGGACAGTGGTTTGCGCCAAGTTCGGCAAAAAACGGCCTAGGTGGTTGGCCATGCCGAGAACGCTGCGTAATTGAGATATATCAGAGGGTGCTTTCAGCTCTTTAACGGCTCTGAGTTTGGCCGGATCCGACTGTACGCCTTCCTCACTGAGTAAATGGCCCAGAAAGCTTATGCTTCGAACACCGAACACAAACTTTGTTTAGGGTAACGTTAGACTGAGCCAGCTTAGCAAGACATTCGACAGTCTATATAGAGTCACATGGCGCTTTGCTATCGCCAAAAATGAACATATCGTCCATCAGGTTAACGACGCCAGGAAGGCCTGCCAGGACTTCAGACATTCGTTGAAAACACTCTGGAGCTGATGTAATCCCGAATGGCAACCTAGTGAAACAGTACCGTTCAAACTGAGTAATGAACGTGGTCAGCACATCTGAGGCCTTGCTGAGTCGCACTTTATGGAAACCGGAATTCGCGTCCCATTTGGAAACCCATTTTGCACCGGCAAGAGAGAGAGCCCAGTGCTTGGTCGATAGTAGGCAATGTGTATCTTTCTCTTACGACAAACTTGTTCAATTGCGTAAGGTCTACACACATCCTTACATCTACCGAGTGCATTTGTACAGGCACACTGCCGGCACACCACTCTGTTGGCTCTTCGACTTTATGAATGACGCCCATTTGTTCCATCTTCTCGAGTTCTCGTTTTACAGGCTCCTGAAGCGGTATAGGAATACTGCGTGGTGCGCTTATTGCAAATGGAACAGCATCTGTTTTAAGTCTTATTGTATACTCCCAGGACATAGTGCCTAAGTTGTTGACAACCTGAGGGCACGAAATGTCGTAGTTGGGTTCCTTGGGAGCCACAGAGTCAACGAACTTAATGAGTCCCAGCGCTTCGAGAGCCGGCAAACCCAGCAGTACATGGCGCAAAGGACTGACCACATAACACGTTTGAGAGAAGTTTGTCTCCTCCAAAATAAATCCGCCTGAAACTTGCCTAGAACATTTGAGCGGTCACCGCTAGCGCCAGTCAAGACCTCGTCGGCCTTTTCCAAGCTCGTGGGAAGTCTCGGTAACAATGCTGAAATTACGGACACTTCTGCGTCTGAGTCGACCTTTGCAAAAACAGGCATGAAGTTAAGTAATACCTGAACGTAACGCGCTTTGGCGCGAGGCGCCTCGACCGCACCCAGAACAACGTCCCCACTGTATTTTGTACAGCCGACACTTGCACACCCTTTCACTTTTTTTAACAATAGCACGCAAGCGTCGACGGTAAGGCCTGTCCGCGGCCATGTAGTGGCCAGGGATGGCGGGATTGGCAACTTTACGTGCGGTCGTGCAAGGCGAACTCTAGTTCGAATGTGTACTGCTGCACTGTTCGCTTCAGGAGTGCCCCTCACCGCTGCAAGGCCACTGACACGTCGTGTGGTCGGCGCTCGCGCGTTATCGTTAATAAATTGCAAGGGTGTACCTGTCGCTGGTAGCCTGGAGAAGTCTCTTGGAGGCACGCCTTGCCGAAGTGTCCCTTTAAGCCGCAGTTGAAGCACCTCTGGCCTCTCGCTTGGCAGGCTGTCCTTGGGTGCGAGTTGCCTCCGCAGTAGATGCACGGTCCCTCGGAACGAGCTGATGTCGACATTGACGTCCCCACATGGCTTGCACGGTGTGTATTCGTGAACGTCGTTGCAGTTTCGAAGTTCTTCTTGCTGCTGCTGAACGGTCTCTTTTAGGAGGGCCCTCGCCAGAGCTGTTGCGAAGGACAGCTTGGGGTCCATTTGGAGCGATTCGGAAAGTTTTTCATCCCGCAGGCCCACGACGAACCGGTCCCTGATGAGGCGCTGCTTGAGTTCTCCGAAGTCGCATTTGTCCGCCAAGACTTGTAGAGCGGTCATAAACTGGCCAATTGACTCGCCAGGCATCTGGTGCCGCTTGTGAAAGCAAGTGCTCTCGTAGACAACATTGCTCTCCTTGATGAAAAAAAATGAAATTATGGGGTTTTACGTGCCAAACCCACTTTCTCATTATGAGGCACGCCGTAGTGAAGGACTCCAGAAATTTCGACCACCTGGGGTTCTTTAACGTGCACCTAAATCTAAGTACACGGGTGTTTTCGCCCCCAACGAAATGCGGCCGCCGTGGCCGGGGTTCGATCCCGTGACCTCGTGCTCAGCAGCCCAACACCATAGCCACTGAGCAACCTCGGCGGGTCTCCTTGATGAAGTAATCGTCGAACTTCTTTTTCACCAGCTGAAATTTCTTCGAACCTTCTGCAGAAAGATTGAAGGTGGCGAAGATGCCCCTTGCTTGTCGACCCATGGTATAACGCAGAGTGCGTACTTGTGCCTCTTCCGGGCGCTCATTCAGGCCCGACGCATAGCGATAGTCGTCGAAGTGCAGTATCCACGCCGGCCACTCCGAGGTTGTGTCGAAGTCCAGCGGTGGCAACTGCTGAAGGCCCGGCGGCGATGCAGTGGCCATTGCAGCTTCCTTTTCTGACTACGTCTCGGTGCTCTTTTCAATCGCTTTTAAAAGTGTGTGGATCGCATCACTTCTGACACCATGTCGTAACGGCGCCTGCCGCTATCAATGCGTGATCGACGAAAGACCAGAGACGACTGTAGTCCAACCCGCCAGCAAGCGAAAAAGGCCTCCGTCTTTATTTCCACAGCCGTTTAAGTATAACCAGCGTGACGTCAGCGACACGTGGTTCCATACATGCGTCAGGCACAATGACTCGGCGCGCCCTGCGGGAGCGTGCTTTCAGCAGCAGATAAATACATTTCAGAACAGTATTCAGAGACCTGGATTGGGAACAATTGGGGATAAGAGTTAATGGCGAATACCTTGGTAACTTGTGATTGGCTGATGATATTGCCTTGCTTAGTAACTCAGGGGACCAATTACAATGCATGCTCACTGACCTGGAGAGGCAAAGCAGAAGGGTGGGTCTAAAAATTTATCTGCAGAAATCTAAAGTAATGTTTCACAGTCTCGGAAGAGAACAGCAGTTTACGATATGTAGCGATGCACTGGAAGTGGTGAGGGAATACATCGACTTAGAGGAGGTAGTGGCCGCGGATCTGGATCATGAGACTGAAATAATGAGAAGAATAAGAATGGGCTGGGATGCGTTTGGCAAGCATTCTCAGATCATGAACAGCAGGTTGACAATAACCCTCAAGAGAAAAGTGTATAACAGGTGTGTTTCGCCAGTACTCACGTACGGCGCAGAAACCTGGAGGCTTACGAAGAGGGTTCTACTTAAATTGAGGACAACGCAACGAGCGAGGGAAAGAATGATGGGTGTAACGTTAAGGGATAAGAAAAGAGCAGATTGGGTGAGGGAACAAACGCGAGTTCATGACATCTTGGTGTGGGCATGGGAACAGCCGTCGTGGAAGCATGGCTAATTCCTTCGTTTTCTACGCTCCGCAGGCCTTTGTTGCCCTGGTGGTCTACTACGTGGTCACTATGCCGTCCGCCATCGCGCACTTGACAGTGTGGCTCACCGAAAGCCCCGCACAGCACTACCGGCTTGACGGTGGGGTGGCACTCAAGGAATCCATGCCTCGGATCACCAATTTCCCTGGTATCATGTTGACAAGACCGACACTGGAATCAAGTCCCGCCCCGTATTTACATGCCTAGCCGCCATCTTGTACCTTCAGTGGGCATGGGAGCAGCCGTCGCGGAAGCATGGCTAATCCCTTCGTTTTCTGCGCTCCGCAGGTGTGTAACCGCTTTTCTCTCTTCGCTAGAAGGTCGGTCGACCGCTGCTTCGTAGTGCTCCCATGCCCACGGGTGCGTTGTGAAGCTTTGTGCAATTGCTTTTATTCTTCATTGTTGCTGCTCTGCTGTGGTGACATTGAGACTAACCCTGGTCCAGCCCACACTCGATCTACTCAAACCGAAAGTGATTCGGAGCAAGCGCAGATAGGTGTCATGATGCAGCTGCTGAAAAAGCCGAATGACAGCATCAAAGAACTATCAAAAGATTTTTATGGGTCAAGCGACTGCAATAGCCGATATTAAGACAATCAAGCCTAACCAAGAAACATTAGACTCTAGGCTCATTGACATGCTTAACCGCATTGAAACTCTTGAGCGTAAAAGCAACTACTCTAGCTCCATGAGTCATCACATAGGTGCCGTGCAGGATACTGCCACGCGCCTGACTTCACAGCAAGCTTCAATCCAGAATCGCTTAGACGATGTAGAAGATCGGTCCAGACTCAACTTCATTGATTATACATGGTATTCCTGACGCACGTGAAACATGGCAACAAACCGAGCAGAAAGCGCTTGCCGCTTAGTCCACCACGATGGGCAGTAGCATTTCGGAATCCGAGATCGAACGCGCACACCGTTTAGGCACTTTCACAGCATCAAAATGTCGGCCTGTTATTATGAAGTTTACTTCTTTTAAGACTAGAGAAAATGTGCTGGCATTACGGTCAAAATTCAAAGAGGATAGAATGTCAGTTGCCGAAGACTTTTCCGCCGCCACTCGCCATGTTAGAAAAAAAGCTGGTTGAATTCGCCAAAGGTTACCCGGGTCACCGATCTTCCAGCTGTGGCACAACAAGCTCATTGTTCACAATAAACGCTACGTGTACGACGCAGCCGGCAGCAGCATTGAAGAGCTAAACCCACCCATTTCTGGTGATTCAACTAACAGTGTATCTCGACCTTTAGCGCCAAACTTGACTGGCGAAACATCATAGGTAAGCGCGAGGGGACATGGTGGTTTGTTGCCGGCACCCAGTGTGTCTGTACTTTTGGTAAATGTAAGAAGCGTACTTAATAAGCGTGAGTCACTTGAATCAGTTACTGACACGTGCAATTCAGCTATCACTGCGCTCACTCATACCTGGCTTCACCCAAACATTACTGACAACGAAATATTTCATGACGCATTTAGCTTCAGCATTTATCGCTGTGACTGTGAATCACGTGTAGGAGGCGGCGTTATGTTGGCTATCTCGCGAGATATTTTGTCTCCCTATACTCCTGTTCAAACTAATCTAGAAAGTGTTTGGGAGCACGCTTATATCTGTCATAAAAGCTTTGTGTTTGGGGTTTGCTATCGTCCACCCGATAATTCCACAAATTTTGCTGCCCATTCACATGACGCCATTGATACCATTATTGCACGTCATCCTAACGCTCTCATTTTTCTCCTGGGAGACTTCAACTTTAACATTTCCTGGCCATCTGACCCCCGGCTTTGAAACCGTTTTCATCGGAAAGCTTTGACTTTAGTATCCTTTGCTCGGTATTTTCTCTTTATCAGCTTGTCTCTCAACCTATTAGGTAATCGCACAATACGGCAAATACGATTGACCTGATACTAACGAACTGTCTAAGTTTCTTAACGTTTTATTAGATGGTTTTGAAAGCTTACGGCTTTCAAAATCATCTAATAAAACGTTGTGAAATATGTGAAAGTGAATAATGCTTATGTCTCCGCACTGAAACGTTCTCATAATTATTACCTACAAAATACTCTGCCAACTATGCTCAGTAATGATCCAAAAATGTTTTGGCGAACCATTCACCCCGACCGTAATAGCGAAATCATGTTACTTGACTCTTCTGGTGATGCGATTCCAGTTGCCGACAGCTCTGTGGTATTAAATGATGTATTTTGCCGTAATTTTGTTCCAACCTCGTCTACAACACTTCCCAATGTGCAGTGTTTTGATTCTCTAACAATGGATGTAGTAATTATTCAACCTCTTGGCATCGAAAAAATTGCCCAATCATCGAAAAAGTCCTGAAACCCAGGAATTGACTTTATCAATGCTAAACACTTAAAAAGTAGCTAAATATATTTTAGTATTATGCTATCCAAAATATTACAACAATCAATTAATGAATCCACGCTGCCATCCAACTGGAAAGTCGGAAAGGTGGTTCCAGTTCACAAATCTGGAAGTAAAAATTCCCCCTAAACTACCGCCCGATTTCACTAACTAGTATCCCTTGTAAAATCCTCGAACATGTCCTTTACACAAACATTGTTAATTTCCTTGATGCCAACTCGTTCTTTTCGAAAGCCCAACATGGTTTCCGCCGATCTCTTTCCTGCGAAACACGGTTGCCTTCCTTTAACACAAGCTACATACAATTCTCGATCGTCGTTCACTAGCTGACTGTGCCTTCCTAGAGTTCGCAAAAGCTTTCGAAAAAGTTTGCCACAGTTTACTTCTCTTTAAACTAAGCAAATTGAACATTGATAGGAAACTTCTCTCCTGGATCGAATATTTTCTAACCGGACGCTCGCAATTCGTGTCTGCTAACACTTATAATTGCCCGTTGAAGCCAGTTCATTCTGGCGTGCCCCAAGGTTCAGTGCTCGGCTCTCTCCTGTTTCTCATTTATATTAATGACTTGCCGCAATGCGTGACCTCTAACATTCACTTATTTGCCGACTATTGCGTAGTCTTCAGAGAATTTATTGACCAAAATGATCTTACGATCCTTCAAAACGATATCAACTATATATCTAACTGGTGTAAAGACTGGCAAACGGAACTCAACACAACGAACTGTAAGGTATTACGTATCTCCCGTACAACTTCTTGCCCCACCTCCTACTTGCTCGAGAATTCCGCTCTCGAATTCGTAACATGCTATTGCTATTTAAGTGTCGACATAGCTTACTCTCTTTCTTGGTCCCTTCATATTAGCAAAATAATTAGCAATGCTAATAATGCAAACCGCTCGTTAGATTACCTCCGGCGCATTTTTCATCTGCTCCTGTTTCTTTAAAACTCCTCCTTTACAAATCTTTAGTCCGAAGTAAACTCGAATATGCCTTTTCCATCTGGGACCCCAGCACTGCTATATTAACGTCTGCACTCGAGCTTATCCAATATAACTCTGTCCGCTTCATTCTAGGAAACTACAGTCGTACTGCCAGTATCACTTTAATGAAAGAGTCCCTACAGCTTGCGTCACTTGCCTATCACCGCAAGGTTTCTCGCCTATGTATCTTTCACAAAATATACTACAGTCCCGCCCTACACAACGACCTTGTCCTTCCTGCATCATACATTTCCCCTCGTTTCGATCATGCACAAAAGGTGGGAATAATGTCGTGCTTAACGCAAACATGTTATCAAGCATTTGTACCCCGCATCTCACAGGACTGGAACCACCTTCCGGGAGCAGTCACGTCCACTGCTCACTATTCCCAGTTTCATAATGTTTTAAACAAAAGTGTATTGCAATGTAACTAACCAGCTATGTAATTATATTTGTTATCGGTCAATTTCTTGTTGTTGCTTCCCGCTGTTATCTCATCTCTTTAGCTAACATTGTATGAACATAAGAAAAACCTGTATCGCGTCTTTTTTCCCATATGTTCCAATCTCCTCTGTAATGCCTCTGCCCTGAGAGTAATACTAATAAATAAATAAATAAATAAACAAATAAATAAATCTTAGTTGAAGTCAAGAAAAAAGAAATGGGGACATGAGCATGACATGTAATGAGGAGGGAAGATAACCGATGGTCATTAAGGGTTACGGACTGGATTCCAAGGGAAGGGAAGCGTAGCAGGGCGCGGCAGAACGTTAGGTGGGCGGATGAGATTAAGAAGTTTGCAGGGACAACATGGTCACAATTAGTACATGACCGGAGTGCTTGGAGGAGTATGGGAGAGGCCTTTGCCCTGCAATGGGCATAACCAGGCTGATGATGATGATGATGAAATTCTTTATTCTGCACACATTTCTTTTTTTTAATGAATGGCCTTCTAGGCAACGTCGTAGTGCTTACACCCGGCTAAATTTCTCGACAGCCGTCATAAACATGATGCAATAATTATGACAACTGAACTGATGTATGACTTCTTTATTAGCGCAAATTAGGTATAATAAGTATGCAAACAAATAGATAACAATAATGTTGCCTATGAAATTTTACTCAAATGTGAGGACTACTACAATACTAGGCCAACTCGTCTCATGTACCTCCCCAAGCTTTCTGAGAAACTGAAAGGGCGGAATTCAAGGGCGAAATTGACATGTCTTGCGGCACCAAGGCACAAGACGGAATGTGTGGCTTAGTGGGACCATATGAAAGGCTCATCAGCCATTCTGATACGCACTACGAACGACACCTTTAGATATTATTTGCAAGTAGTGGAGAAAATAATAAATGGTGCTCAGTGAGTGCTGGCGTGATCCCGACAGAACCACCGTACCGATACGGGCCGTAAAGGATTCTAATGAGGGAACATTTCTAGGAAGCCTTCGTGGTCCTTTCTCATGTTTCTTCAATTGTTCAAACACATTAAATTTAGGATAGAAGAATATTCTCCCAGAATTGCGGAAGAATCGCACCAGTAATTATATCACTGTGCTGTGACCTGACTCACCAATAGAGTGAGTTCAGCGATAGACTGAACAGCAAAATGCTATAGCAACTGTAGTGATTGTAATACGAGCACAAGCTCCACCTGCAGAATTTTGCGGGCATAATTCAAAAATGGTATGTGGTTGGAATCATCCCATCTTTTGAAACGACAGGCTACATTAACACGTTCTTGTGTCTTCGCATAGTTCCCAATACTTGTGTGCGTGCGTCGGGGTAAAAATATATGAAGACCTTTAGTATTTCTGCAATTTCGTGAATCTATAGGAATGTTTCAAATGGTAAGACACGTGCGCTGCATATTGAGGATAGAACTATTTGGTCTAGAGGTACCGGTTTGCAGTAAGAAAACCAACTTATGCGATAACTTGGACAGCCTTCATTTGCACCGAAGATCAGGTACGAAATATACTGATTTCATATAATGCAAACATATTCCTTCAAATAGCTTCAACTACATTGCTTTATAAGAATAGTACGTCTGCGAATGTTGCCGATTGTCCTACTTTTGTGTCTTTTATTTGCGCACACAGGACGCTAACTTCTTTTTTACTTGTACGTTTCAAACAGCACCGGAGCCCCTCAAACGCGCCTTCCCCATCATATAGCTGCAGAGACAAAACTATTCATTAGAAATATCTTCAGAAAGCTTTGCCTTAAGAAAGAAAAAAAAGAAAGAAATTAACTTTCAAAATACGTCATCTGGGTTTATTGTCTAAGATACATTATGCACAAAAAGCAAAAGGAGTTTGGAACCTCGTGCGTATTTTCACAACCCCACTCAGCTATTTCTTGTACAACAATGCTAGTGCAGAGAGAAAGAAACGAAGCAAGAGCCGTAACTAAATGACCTTCATTTAGTAATATGACATCCGGCGGAAAACAGCCACACTAAACAGGGATATCAGTATCAGTAATTTTGATCTGACGTCGTTCACAGCGTTCGGCTATCGCTTCGATGCGTTACTACATGGCAAAACTAGGTTCATGTAGCTAGTACAATAAATTCCGCAACCTTGTTATGAAAACGGTTATTTCAGAACGATTTTTGCCATTTCCTAAAGTGCTGCTACAACAAGCTGAAAGTTGAGTAATTGAAGCTGATAAATCTCCGAGAATATACCAATCAGTGCAATAGTTTCATCGCAAATCGCTTTTTACTAGTCAAGAAAGCCTCCGCATTTTGAACGTTTCCACATATTTCTATACTTCCAACTTCGCCCGCAATTTGGAACGGGTTCTTGGCCGTAATTAACCGTACCTCCTCCATGATATGTCGGGCTAGGAGCGTAAAGCCTATTTCCACAGAAATATTTTGCAATACAGCTTGTTTGTTTAGTTATTCTCGAAAAACGGCGCTCTCCCATAGAGAACGCGCACGTTTGCAGGGGCCGCCGCTACAGCTGCCGTTCGGCGATGTCCCTGCAAGAATGAGGACAAAAAAGTTAGAAGGGGACATCTCTGCGATAACAGAAAGGGCAGCACCCTGCTATTTCAGGCTCGAGCCGCTTGTCTAAGGACAAAAATACATCGGAGCAAATATTCGGAACTAGATGAGGCATGTGTGTGCTGCAGAAAATATGCGGAGACCACTCAGCACATCTTCATCCGATGTGAAGGGACTCACCCAGTGAGAACTGTATGCAACGTACATCTTCCAGAAGTGCGTCGATTTAAAGAGGACGGAAGCATCAAATGGCCAGCATTCGAGATAAGCAAGAGATGCTTAGAGTATTGGTGAAAAAAAACAGGGAATAGATTGACACGAGCGGACAAAAGATTAAGGAGATGGATACAAGAATGCTAGATAAAAAAACATGCATCGCATACCTGAATAAATAGAGCAGGCTAGGTGACTATAAGTCACCGCCTCGTTTCAAAGCAGATGCCATAAGATCATCATCATCATCATTATAATCAATCCTAATTCCTGGCCATGCTTCTTAGCTTCGTGTTACATACGGGTGCATGGCAGTATTTCCTTTCATGAACCTTCCTCCCCCTTGCGGTATTCCTCAGAAGTACTCAGGTACTCGGGAGCTACACGAACGGCAATTGTTGTAGATCGCCTGCCTACCTCCGTCGTGTGCCTCGCAGCACCTGCATTTCTCACAACTGCGACTGAAGGAAATGTGCATTCAAGTGTAGCTGCCCTTGTATATATATGTATTTAACACTACCACTCCGCTCTGCAACGCCTAATGGCCTTGAGAGTACCAGAAAAAATAAATGATTAAATTAATAAATAAATTAATTAATAGTGACAGTTGAGACATGAATCAGTGCTAGAGCCGGTATTGTTGCTGAAGTTGAACAATTAGACGTATTTGTCAAATTATTTGCCGGTTATTATGTAATTTTCGCTTTTGTTTGGAGCACGTCCGACCAGTGTAGAATAAGTGCAACGCTAGATCGCTAAACCGAACGGCGGGAAATTGTAATAAACCTTGAAAAGATATGTTTAACGAATAAGGTCAACAAAGTTACATATGGTTTTACTATATGAAGGATAACCCAATTGCAAGTGTAGACATGTTCGAGGTGATGGTTATTATGATTTAGGAATATTTTAATACTATCTGTTGACGGTAACATGATTCTGGTGATTAAGCTGCATCATTCAGAGAGGCAGACATTACTTGCATGAGAAACCAAAATACATATTCAACTAATTAACAAAAACTCACCGCTCAACTTCGTCATTATAATTTTACGGCACATATTGCAATTTACGAATTGTGGCCACTTAGTTTTCTAGGCATATCCTCTTAGAATGAATTTCCAGATTCACACCAGTTTGGAGATTTGCACCATAAACTCGCCGTTAACATTGCACTGTTATTCCAGTTTTCTTTTTCAGAAGCCTCTTATATGCCTTGAGGCACATAAGTAACTGTAACGCCCATGTGTTTCTTTACACAGTTTGGGGAATAATGTCTCGTAACTAGTGTCATCCTGTAGATTCATTTCCAGTGGCTATGTCTTGGAAACTCCCCGTCTATAATTCGTAAATTTCAATATGTGCAATTGCAAACGACCGGGATGCCGCATTTGAAAGCCACCTTCTTGAGACGGCCTCACGAATGTGGCCGGAAAATGCGGCATCGTGGTCGTTTTCTCAGCGCCTGGTAAGCTTGCACGTATGGGCAATATCTTGAATGGTGGTGCCAAGACGGCTGTAAAACAAAGCACAAAACAGGTTTCGTGGGGTGTAGAGCGGGTGTGGTGTGCCGGATCCCACTTGCATTTGGTAAATGCTACGTCGGCCAGACCGACCAATGCGTCAATGAAAGACTGAGAGAGCATCGCGCAGCTGTTACGTCTCTGGCGGCAGAGGGACATTGGGCAGATCACCGCTAGCGGTGCTCCTACATGTCTGACTTTCAGGGAACTCGTGTCCTCCGCAGCTTTGCAATGCAGGAAGGCAGAAAAATTTTCGAGGCCTTGTACATTAACGGCGAAACAGAGCAACGTGTGAGTACACTTTCACTGGGCTTGCATGCAAGGGAAAGAGCGTATCTCAAGCGACACACGAATTCTTTTCAGCGACAACTGCGTCTTGCGCTCATTTTTGTAGATTTCTGCGCAAGTATGTACGTTGCTGTTTCTTCTCTTCATTAAACGTTCAGTTGATGTCTAGAGCCCGTCCAGATTGTTCTTGGTGTTCGTGTTCCTTAGCGCTTGTTATGATTTCCAAGTTCTTCGCGAACTAGCCCAAACTTCTGCGTTGAGTAGAAGTGAAACCACTATGAATGAATATGCAAGCGCTTCAGCTGTGCGTCTTATTGAAAAAAGTTGTCCTTCGTGTCGAAAGCTGAGGATGCTTACTTCGCCATTTAATATAATATTTGGGGTTTTACGTGCCAAAACCACTTTCTGATTATGAGGCACGCCGTAGTGGAGGACTCCGGAAATTTTGACCACCTGGGGTTCTTTAACGTGCACCTAAATCTAAGCACACGGGTGTTTTCGCATTTCGCCCCCATCGAAATGCGGCCGCCGTGGCCGGGATTTGATCCCGCGACCTCGTGCTCAGTACGTCGCCATTTGTCTGTAAAGGATAACAAGAAACAAAATTTTGAAAGTTCGACAAACGCTGTGACATACTTTCTCGTATTTCGTTTGGAAAGATTAGGTTGTAGTATAAATTAAATTCTGGGGCAGTGAGGCTGCCCATACATTGGAGAATGAAAGAACGGCGGAGTGCTCATGAAAAGACGTGAAATCCCTTATCGCTGCAAATTCTACCCACCAAGCGACAGAGATAAATTCCAGCCAAAAGGTGCAAGCCGCCGCGTGCCCATAATTTGCCCAATCGTTTATTTATCGCGTCACCAGATGCCGCAAAACTTGAAGTTCCGCAAGACTCTGACCTTCCTGCACAACTTCCAAGGTCCACAGCCATCTGTTGTGCCATGGGCCTCATCTAAAAAAGCTGTATTTCTCCGCGTTGCGGCACATCTTATAACGAAATCCCCTGATGGTACCAAAAGAACTTGTCCCACCGACTGACTCTCGCTCCCTCTTCGCGATGATATTGTCAGTTGTTCTGAGTAACATCTTTTTATTTCGAGCTTGCAAGTATGACACAAATGCGTTCTCCACGTGGTCTGGTGGTGCGACACGTGCAACGTATTTTCCACAGTCGGCCGTTCCAAAACCAAAAGCAATTCACACGCGCTCTTGCCCCGTCCAGCGGCGTCCTGCTTCAAAGGAAGTGCCGAACTTATCAGCTTTGAACTTTTTCTGTTCATTTTGACCGCCTTGTTTCTGGACCGTTAAACTTCTGCAGTCCGCTGAAACTCCCCCTGGCTGTCAGCGGCCGTCGCCAAGCCATGAATCAAGCGGGTGGGGAGGAAGCCCCAGCGGTGGAGGCAAAAGAGGCAGCGGAAACCCGACGCGAGTCAATAATGGAAAGAAAGCGGGGTGCGAAGCCGCATAATAAACAGAGCTCGCCACGAAGCCGGAAGCCCAGGATTCGTTCCCAAGCATGAGATGCGCAAGATCACCGCGTGCATGGAAGATACCAGCACAACTGGTGCTGCCAAATTCTAATGATCCATCAATTCCTATGCCCACGAAAGCAAGAAAATGTAGTATTTGTAGAAGTCGAAACATTTCTGGTGCACAAAACGAAAAATTAAAACGAATGCGCGCGAAGGACGATGGCACCGTCAAGATGATAAATTTAGGTCTATGTAATGAAATAATTATTTCCTTAAGCTTAGCCGTGTTGAAAGTTTGTATTTGGCAATTGATACAGGAAAATGTGAATTTTCAATTGAACAAATAATATAAAAGTCGAACAGCTTGAGCTTTCTTGTCAAGAAGGAATATCATACAAATACATGGCTTTCAAGATTGTGAGGGTGAATATTTGAGGGTCGCTGTGGGTATTTTTTTTCCCTCCAACCTTTTCGTAATAAAGTAGAACACGAAAATCACTGTGCTGATACTAGCCACTAGACGGGAGCTAGCGATTTGTTGGTTTTTGGCTTCCTGATATTTGCTGTTTACAAATTGGCCTCTGTGTAGAGAAACCTACGTAACAAAAAATGCCACTGCGCTGTTCAAGCACAGAAACCATAGAGTGGCATATTAGAAGTTGAAAAGAGGTGAAAAAACTTACAGTGCATCCCACGCACGAGCGAAAATCGGTGTTCAACAAAGCGTTCGTAGATGCTTATGCAAATATGCACGTGTTGGGTTTCCGTTTACGCCTAGATTGTATTACATGCCACTGTTTGCTTCAGTACGTATGTAACTGTACTAGTGAACACACGCACACGCACTCGTCTGTCAAGGCTCCACGCGTTGACTTGGCGCACTTTTCGCTTCCAGTGGCTGCCACGTGGTGTCCTTGAGCTTCACTTTTTCGAAGGGGGATACTTTAACGTTCGGCAGCCCTTGCCTCAGCGTAGCAAAGACTCGACTGTTCCGCGAATCGTTTCTTTCTCGCCTGGACCTCCGCTACGCTGAGCACGCTCTCGTGGGATTTTGTCGATGGAATTTTGCTGCTGCTTACAACTGGCTTGCTCTAGTCGAAAGCTGATGACGATGACGATGATAATTATGTATTGGCATCTCCTGTGAAACGGAGCCTTGACAAAAAGCCACCCAGCCTGCTTCAGTTATTCAGGTGGGCTATGCATGCTTTTCGTTCTAGCAGTTTTTGTGTACATCTCCTCGATCTTTATTACGCTTCATCAAAACCTCAGTATCTAGCTTGTACCTCAACCTTTGCTTGTAAAGGATCCAGTCTTCTTAATCTGTTCCCAGCCTTTTTTTCACCACTACTCTAAAAGAGAGACAAAGAAAGTTCTTTATTTAAAATTCGGTGTTTAGCCAGCATATTTTTGCTACATGCTACTCTGCAGGAAATTGGACAAAGGTGAATAAAGCTAGGCCCTAGAAGAAGGTTGGAAAATGAGAAAAAACAACAAATGCAGATTGTGTGATGTTATCAGCAGTAGAGTAAGTGTCCTATGCGATTAAGGTAGGCGGTAAATACACAATAAAATAATATCGCAATCTTGATGAGATGACGTGCTTAAGTCATATTGTCACGTGGTGGTGACGTTGAAGAACACAGTAGCAATACTGTGAAAGACAAAACTAACTGTCATTGGACGAACCTGTGCCCACAAAAACAGGATACACTTATAGCACAACGATAGCGGCGAAATCGGTCGGCGATTGTCGAAAATGTGATCAGCGGGTCAAGCGCGTCGGCTTTTATACATCAGTCGTCGAATGTTCCAGAGTAATCGCTGGGACGCGCGTGTCTTCCACAAAGTTCTACATTATTCGCGTCGTGCATACATGCAATCAGATTACACAAGTTGCGGTGAAAGACAGTGGATGGAACCATCGGTAACATTCCAGAAACTTCTTTTGCGTGCAGGCGCGTCCTGCGCTGTGCGATAACATTTGTTAGGCGGTGAGAAGTGGTCGCGGGATAAAGATAAAGAAGTACACGTGTCAATATTTTAGACAGCAGACCCATTCACGCAATATCTAAAAAGAAGTCCAGAGCCTCGGGCTGTTCTGATGGGCAAGGCCCGGGACCCAACATCCATGTCAATGTCAAGAGACCTTGGTCAAGCTTTTCCGTGTTCATATTATATCGATGTCACTCGGCTCTGTAAGCTGGGCACTCGAGTAAGCTGTGCTCTATATAATCCATGGCACCACAGTTGTCACAACGTAGATGTGCGGCCTTGCCATTGCGAAACAGAAGATTGTTCGTGTATGCAACGTTCAATCGAAGCCGGTGAGAGATGGTCTCCAGATGCGGTAGTAGATATTGTGGAGCCTTGATTGCGCTTCTGGCTCGACCTCGAACAAAAACTGGCGATTACCTGAATGTGAAGACCATCTTCTACTCCGTTCACCGAGTACCTATTGCTTCGCCAAAGCTGAAGCCTCAATTTAAGCTAAAAGCAATTCTATAAATTTTATGAGATCCTGTCGTTTCCGGGCTGCCTCATCCGCCTTTTCATTACCTATTATACTGCAATGTCCTCGAAGCCACTGAAATGCTGTCACATCTCCAGCGTTAGATGCGAAGCGGGGGTCGTGTACCAGTATGTAATTGCTTGATTTCATTATTTAAGTGCACAAGTTTTGCAATGCTGCTTCCGAGACTGTGAAGATTGTGCATTCTTTTTGAAGGTACACCAGTATGTATTTTACTGCCTCTTTCCTCCTCTACAGCTCGGAAAACGTTGATGACGTAAGTCGCTCTAAACGCCTTGAAAATGTCTGGTGTGTGGAAGGAACGAAAATACCACAGGAAAAGGCGTGTTGCCTAGAGGAGCCGTCATAAAATATGTGCTCAGTAGTGTCGTACATCACGCTCATGTTGGCCACTGCTGTAACATGCAGCCACTACATGTTATTCTTATGGTCTGTTCCAGGGATATACTTTCGAATGTGTAGAAAAGAAAACATTCCCGGAGAGAAATGTAGTGGAATGATGTGTAGTGCCCGTTTGGGGATGGTAAGTCGAATTTCTCCAACAGCTTGTCCAAATCCAGAATTGTTTTGAACTTTGATATTACCCAAGAAATTATTCTTGTTTCGGTCCACGTGTATTCCATGTATCCCAGTCGTTCCCTGAATTTGTAGCAGACCCTGACTTACGCAGTGAGCCTTAGCTATCGTCCCTGCACAAAATGGCTCCTTCGGAACAGCGAGACAAACACACAGACTATCGTTATGCGCCGCTTCCAAGCTTTTCTTATTAGTTGGAGATAGTCGCTGCAGGATAGGAAAGCTATAGCGCAAGAAGCCATCAAAATAATCGTTATGAAGCATCGCCGTCGACCGCGAATCGCTACCTTACTGGGGTCCAACAAGAAAACTGATATATTGGAATGCACCGGAGATTCGCCCCCTGTAACATTTTTGCTTCCGGTGTCCAGGAGAGGTTACGATCGATCAAGACACCGATAAAGCACTGTGTCTACGTAAGGAAGGGCTCGGCCAACAAGTATGAATAGGTAGCCTTCATGCACTTGCGAGTAAAAGCCATAGGAGCGCTCTTCTCTGGTGACAGATGTACCCCCGCAATGTGAGATACGATGACATGTTGAAAAGCGCTCGCTGAACTCGGTGATGAGGTACTGGACGAGATCTTGACGCACTCCATATACAGATGCCATCAGTGCACAGCATCATATGTACCCCAGTTGGTATGCTCTCTTTCAGGTGAACGGGAGTGATGTTGAATAGTAAAGGGCAGAGTAGTGCCCCTTGTGGAACTCCTTTTTCAACAGCATAGCAAAATGTCAGACCTTCTGGAGCTGCAATGCAAAGCTGCCGTCTTTCGCGATAGTTGGATAGTCATGTGTAAAATCGATCTCCAAGGCCTACAGCTTCAACAACCTCGAGAACTGAATGATTTAAAACATAACTGAAGGTGACTTTCGTGTTAAGAAAGATCACAATTGGAATATGCCAAGTAGTTCGATTCTGTTCTATGGAAAAAATTGGGGATATTATATTGTCCAATGCTGACATCTTCGGCCGAAAACCATTCATTTGCTTTAGATAGATGCCTCGCGTTTCACGAAACCGTGTCATTCCCTTATGAATAATTTTCCCATTAGTTTACCAACACAGCTGAGCAGAGCGGTAGGTCTACCTTAGAAAGATGCATCGCTGCTGGGCTACTTCCCAGGGTCGATGACAGGTACAATGACAGGTTTTAGACTTGAAATACTTTTAGTTTCCGTTGTCGGCGACCGCCAAGAGATCTTGAGACAAAAGTCAGAACCGTTATCGGGACACTCAAGGCGAGAACGGAGTGAGAACGAAATGAGGACATCCGGGCATCGTTGCGAGAAAAAAAACGAGACCCTCCCGGCAACCAGTCAAAACAATAAAATGCGGACTCTGGCCCCCAGCCCTTTGTACAGAACCGCATTACACAAGCTAGTTACTGCCCAAACAAGTTACAAGAATATTGCTCCTGATTTATTTCTAATGTTTGTTGACAACATCACTCAAGCTGTGACTTCTAGTACGCTGAAGTTGTCATTTCTAACATCAACGTTCAAAATGTAGATACAGCGCACCATACACTTGATTGTCATCTTTCGGCACTGAGACAGGGTTTCCTGTGCTGTTTTCAACGCCAGCGGTCCATGAGTTCCGCGGCGCGGGTTTTGTGCCGCCTCGAGACATAGCGCCACAATATACATTGAGGTACAATGAGTGGAAATTAAACTTTCGCTGGGCGTAAGGAATTTGTGGACCGGAAATAATTGCGCAGAGAAGAATCAAGAGTTCGTGGAATGCATAAGTGCTGATATTAAGGCTTTCAGGAATGATGCCAAAATTGTCCAATTAGGTGGGATGAATGCCCACATACGTGATCTAGATGGCGGTACCGTGCTACATCTGTGTGAGCAAGATAACCACGTTATCGTGAATGCAGGGCCTACGTGTGAAGGGAAGATCACGTGGAAAGTGGCAAACCGGCAATAAATTGCTGATTACTGTCTAATCACAGAATGAATTCATGATAAGTTACAAAAAATGGTCATTGACGAGGAAGGGTATGTCAGCATAGGAGTGACCAATATGTATCACTTTGAAAACTGAATATATAGTTGGGAAAGAGATGAAGGAGTGAAAAATGACCAGTCCAAACTTGAACGCTGAACAAATAACAAATATAGTCACAAGAGCAGATGGAGAACTTGGCAAATGGCCAAGTAAAGAGTGGGAATATGTTGAGCTTCTAAGTGTAATAACGACAGAAATACGGAAAGAAAAACATGTTCGTTGGAAAGGAAAAAAGAAACTGAAAAGGTGGTGGAACAGGGAGGTACCAGAAGCGATCATCGAGCGACAAAAGCATCCCGAAAGCACAGGCGAACAAAAAAAGTGCAGTTGCCGCAGCATGAAGTAGCCAGTAAATGGAAATATAGTGGAATGAAAAATATGTGGTTCAAATAGTGGTGTAAGCAAAGATGAAAGGGGAAGTGAACGTTGGTTGTCAGAAATACGTGAGAAAAAGAAGACCGCACGAAGAATATTTTGGAACCACATAAAAGTATAAGGGAGGAAGTCAACAACAATACAGCAACATATCTTAGACGAAGCTGGAAACAAACTGGAAGGGGAAGCGGCATTAGATTACATCCGAAAAATAACAGTAGAATTTTTCAGAGCCAATGACGAGGATGTATTCGAATAAAAAGAGAGCATGAAGGAGAACCAGAGGGAAAGGCAGCTGGTGCTGACAAATTTCAACTGGAAGAAAGCCGAAGAGAAAATTCCTAAGCGCACAGCCACAGGGCTAGACAAGGTTCCCGTTAGGCTGATTGATGAACAAGAGCCAAAAAGTAAGGAAGCTCTGGTGAAAGCACTGGAAAAAATCTTAAACGTAGGCGAATATCAGACAGTTGGCGACAAAGTAGAATTAATATAATTTATAAAGGTACGGGAGAGAAAGATAGAATTCACTCGTATAGACCGTTGGCCATTACATGGGTAATATGCAAGTTTGCAATGCAGGCAGTTAGGTTAAAGCTGCAAGCATGGGCAGAGAATAATGGCATTTTGGGAGAACTTCAGAATGGCTTCAGAATTAGTAGGCGTTTGGATGATAACCTATTTGTCCTTACTCAGTGTATTGAAATATCAAAAGTAGAAAGCAGACCGTTATCTGTGGCCTTTTTAGGCATTACAGGAGCGTATGACAACGTAGACAGCAACATTTGGTGGGATATTCTGGCTGCGGCGCTGAATGTCAACAGCTTCAGAGTGAACTTTACCTCGAAAATATTGTTTGCGTTTAATGAGAAGGGATGAGGAGCGAGGAGAAAGTTTATATCACCGAGGGACTGAGGCAGGGGTACCCTTTATCCCCACTGCTGTTTATGATGTATATGGTGAAGATGGAAAGGGCGCTAGATTGAATTATATCGCGTTTATTCTCTCATACAAGCAGGCGGATGTAGTAGTAGAGCAGCAGCTTCCAGGTTTGTTTTATGCGGACAGCATTGTGTTGCTAGCTAACAAGCAAAGTGATCTGCAACGTCTGACTAATACCTCTGGACAAAAAGGCGAGAAACTTGGTCTGAAATTTAGCGTTTAAAATGAGGTATTATGGTGTTCAATGAAAACAGTGAACATACAGTGTCAACTAAGGGTCAGGAAATACCTCGGGTAAAATAATATAAATACCTTGGTATATGGACAAACGAAGGCGACAGATATGTGGAAACACAGGAATACACAACAACAGCAAAACGAAAGAGGAATGCGGCCATAATGAAACACAGAGCGCTATTGAGATTCAATAGGTACATGGCGCTCCGGGGTATCTGGAAATATGTAATGGTTCCAGGACTTACTTTTGGAAATGCGGTTGTTTGCTTGAAATCATGGGTATAATCAGACTCGATGGCAACCAAAGGTCAGAGGGACGCCTCGTATTGGGCGCTCACGGGAAGGCCACAAATCAAGCTGTGCGGGATGATATGGGGTGGACACGTTTTGAAGAGAGGGAAGCTCACAGTGAAATTGATTGTGAAGAACGACTGAGGAATATGGAAGAAAATGGAATGGGAGAATGTTGAGGTACTTGTACAGGAAAAATATTGATTCACAGTGAAGGAAAAGAACTGGGAAGCTTACCAGGAAGTGTGCGACCTGTAGAATGAGCAACACAGCAACAGAGAACGTCAAACTGAAAGTCAGAGACTCTAAAATAACCTCATGGGTGGCGGTAATGGAAAAGAAACCAGCCATGAGTAACTGCTTTAGAGGAAGAAAGAAAATCGGGAAAGAAACAATTTATGATAACTCAAAGGGAAGCTCATTACTTTTCGAAGCGGGAGCAGAATGCCTTAGAACACGTACCTATAAAGCAATATATAAGAAGGAAGAAGAAGCATGCGCGTGCGGTATAGCTAGGTAAACGATGGATGGATGGATGGATGGATGGATGGATGGATGGATGGATGGATGGATGGATGGATGGATGGATGGATGGATGGATGGATGGATGGATGGATGGGTGGGTGGGTGGGTGGGTGGGTGGGTGGGTGGGTGTGTGGGTGGATGGATGGATGGATGGATGGATGGATGGATGGATGGATGGATGGATGAATGGATGGATGTATGTATGGATGGATGGAAAATCTTTATGATGATCCATTAGGTCGCGCAAGTTTCCTAGCCCAAAGCACGCCGTTCCCACGTTGGGACCGAAAGGCCAAGCCTTTCGGCCGCTTCGCGGGCCCGTTGGACTGCCCATAGCTGTTTTTAGAATGTGAGACTGCATAGACCTGCGTCCTACCGCTCTTCAGTGTTGTCCTTGTCGCTGCGTAATGCAGAGCAACGCCAGAGCATATGGCGTTGCTAACATCTATGGTTAACATCTATGGTGTCTAATATCTATGGTGTCCATACATTTATCTCATGTCGTAGGTATAGAGAACTCCGGATAGATCTTGTTGATTAGAAGCGGGTTATAATAGATTCTTGTTTGCAAGAGCCTTGGCGTAATGGCCTGAGTTCTGTTTAGTTTATTGTGCGGAAGGGGGAAGACCCTGCGCTATAGGCAGCAGTGCTTAGTGGTTAGCTCGTTATACGTGAAGAGGTGGTCCCTGCAATCTCGAACATCAGCATCTTCTTGCCATGTGGCTGCACGGTTGGAAAGTCCTAGTGTGGCATTGTGGCCAGATTCGTTGAAGTTCGCGAGAGCACCGGTGATTTCTCCCATATGAGCAGGAAACCAGATCATCTTGAGGCGTTTCACAACCTTCCCATCAAGAATTGTCAGGGCCTGTCTAGAGATGACTCTTTTGGCAAATGCTCGGACGGCTGCCCTAGAATCGCTGTGGATCTTCGATCTTTTTGGATCTAAAAGTACCAATGCCATCGCTACCTGTTCTGCAATTTCTAGTTGTGTGGCGTACTTGGAAACCGAGTTGACGACTTCACCTTTGCCGTTCAGAATATTTGACATGAAAGCCGCGTCGACGAACGAGCTTTCTTCAGCCTGATTTTTAGCTTTCTCTAGTAGGGCTTTGGCTCTGGCTTGCCTTATGCCCACATTATGAATGGGGTGAACATTCCTTGGAAAATCCATTACTGTGATATCCTTCCGCAGATCTTTGGGAATTTTTCTATGGTTAGTATGTAGTGCTGTAATTAGTATACCAATACATTTCAGGATGTGTCTTCCTGATCGCGTGATGGAGAGTCTAATGAACTGGACTCTTTCTTGTGCCTCGGCTATTTCTTCCAGTGCATTGTGCAGCCCTAGTTCCATGAGTAAGTTTCCGAGTACATAGGCACCCCAAGAGCTACCCTGATTACCTTCCTTAACAATGCATTGAGTTTATTTCTTTCGGATCTCTGCCACTCGTGCATGGCTGCTACGTAGGCCAAGTGACATAGCACAAAGACCCGAACTATTCAGTCGACGTTGTCTCTCCAAGCCCACGTCGGCGGTTAGTTACTGTTATGATGAGCCTGATTGCATTGTCTACTTCCTTCGCGATACGTAAAATCGTTTGATTATTGGACCCATTGGCTTCTGTCCCCAAGCCGAGTACCCGGGTGGAGTCCACCCTTGGGAGGACGCTTCCACTCATGGTATAGAACGTTATGTCGTTCTCCCCAGGAGGAATCCATCTTTTGGATTTACGGCCTCGTCTCTTTGATCGGTATAGTAGGAGCTCCGATTAGTTGGGTGAGCATCGGAGCCCCGTTGACATGTGGTACTTTTCAATTAATTCGTTAATAATTCGTCAATTATTTCGTTAATCAACAAGCGTAAGACAGCTGACATAAGGAAGTATAATATGGATAGAATTGAACATGCTCTCATGAACGGAGGAAGCCTAAAAGCAGTGAAGAAGAAACTAGGAATAAGCAAGAATCGGATGTATGCGTTAAGAGATAAATCCGGCAATATCATTACTAATATGGATGAGATCGTTCAAGTGGCTGAGGAGTTCTATAGAGATTTATACAGTACCGATGGCACCCAAGACGATAATGGAAGAGAGAATAGTCTAGAGGAATTTGAAATCTCACGAGTAACGCCGGAAGAAGTAAAGAAAGCCTTGGGAGCTATGCAAAGGCGGTAGGCAGCTGGGGAGGATCAGGTAACAGCAGAATTGTTGAAGCATGGTGGGCAGATTGTTCTAGAAAAACTGGCCACCCTGTATACGCAATACATCATGACTTCGAGCGTACTGGAATCTTGGAAGAACGCTAACATAAACCTAATCCATAAGAAAGGGGACGCCAATGACTTGAAAAATTAGAGACCGATCAGCTTATACTCCGTTGCCTACAAAGTATTTACTAAGGTAATTGGAAATAGAATCAGGAACACATTAGGCTTCTGTCAACCAAAGGACCAGGCAGGATTCCGTAAAGGCTACTCAACAATAGACCATATCCACAAAATCAATCAGGTGATAGAAAAATGTGCGGAATATAACCAACCCTTATATATTGCTTTCATTGATTACGAGAAAGCGTTTGCTTCAGTTAAAACCTCAGCAGTCCTGGAGGCATTACGGAATCAGGGTGTAGACGAATCGTATGTAAAAATACTGAAAGATATCTATAGCAGCTCCACAGCCACCGTAGTCCTCCGTAAAGAAAGGAACAAAATCCCAATAAAGAAAGGCGTCAGGCAGTGCGATACGATCTCACCAATGCTATTCACAGCGTGTTTACAGGAGGTATTCAGAGACCTGCATTGGGAAGAATTGGGGTTAAGAGTTAATGGAGAATACCTTAGTAACTTGCGATTCGCTGATATTGCCTTGCTTGGTAACTCAAGGGACCAACTGCAATGCATGCTCACTGACATGGAGAGGCAAAGCAGAAGGGTGGGTCTAAAAATTAATCTGCAGAAAACTAAAGTAATGTTTAACAGTCTCGGAAGAGAATAGCAGTTTACGATAGGTAGCAAAGCACTGGAAGTGGTAAGGGAATACATCTACTTAGGCCAGGTAGTGACCGCGGATCCAGATCATGAGACTGAAATAGTCCGAAGACCCGCCGTGGTTGCTCAGTGGCTATGGTGTTGGACTGCTGAGCACGAGGTCGCGGGATCGAATCCCGGCCACGGCGGCCGCATTTCGATGGGGGCGAAATGCGAAAACACCCGTGTGCTTAGATTTAGGTGCACGTTAAAGAACCCCAGGTGGTCAAAATTTCCGGAGTCCTCCACTACGGCGTGCCTCATAATCAGAAAGTGGTTTTGGCACGTAAAACCCCAAATATTATTATTATTGAAATAGTCCGAAGAATAAGAATGGGCTGGAGTGCGTTTGGCCGGCATTCTCAGATCATGAACAGCAGGTTGCCATTATAACTCTAGAGGAAAATGTATAACAGCTGTGTCTTACCAGTACTCACGTACGGGGCAGAAGTCTGGAGGCTTACGAAAAGGGTTCTACTTAAATTGAGGACGACGCAACGAGGTATGAAAAGAAGAATGATAGGTGAAACGTTAAGGGATAAGAAAAGAGCACATTGGGTGAGGGAACAAACGCGAGTTAATGACATCTTAGTTGAAATCAAGAAAAGGAATGGGGGCATGGACAGGACATGTAATGAGAAGGGAAGATAACCGATGGTCATTAAGGGTAACGGACTGGATTCCAAGGGAAGGGAAGCGTAGCAGGGGGCGGCAGAAAGTTAGGTGGGCGGATGAGATTAAGAAGTTTGCAGGGACAACATGGCCACAATCAGTACATGACCGGGGTAGTTGGAGAAGTATGGATGAGGCGTTTGGCTCTGCAGTGGTGGTAACCAGGCTGATGATGATTAATATGATGATTGAATTGAATATATCTTTATTTCCAACAGATTGGGGGAGACAGGGAAGAAAAGCTGCAAGTGCAGCTTGAAAAAACACCCTGCCCCCTATGACCACAAGACATGGGCAGCGCGGAGCTGCCGCGTGTTTTTAACAATACAAAAATACACAGTTTTGCAAGAATGCACGAGAGGCGCTAAGTGAAAAGTGAGTAGTTGCGCGTAATGAAGTTACAAAACGTTTCACATATGATAGATGAAAAAAAAACATATATACACACATATATGTAATATAAATGAGTACAAAGAGCTGTAAACTCATCTAATCTGCATTTATGAAATTGCTGGCCATGTAAACATTAATATTAGTCCCGCTGATTTAGCCGAGAAAATTCTGATGGGGTAAGGGCACTTATATCAATGCCAGATTTGCTATAAGCCTTCAAAAGCCTTGGTAAGTTGTTTTTTAGCATTTGTGAGCTGTAATTAGTTCTAAAATGGTGCACAGTCCAGGGTTCTATGTTTCGTGTGAAACGTGAGGGGGCACGTTCTTCTAAACATGATAATTTATCGCGGGATAGATCGCTTTTCCTGTTCATGTAATAAAACTTCTGCAAAAGTCGACGCCTATAGATTTCGTGCGCTGCGATAATATTAAACTTGTCAAATAAATGCTCGGTGTGTGAATCGTACGGAACATTTGCTAGGACGCGTACTATCCTTTTCTGTAATAAAAATAATTTGTTTAAATTCGTATCAGTTGTAGTGCCCCACACGTGGTGACAATAATTGAGATGAGAGGCGTTGTATAATACTACTTTAACTGATGTAGGAAGAAGGTAACGGTTACGGCTTATTATACCTGTTATCTGACTCAGTTTTTGCGTTAAAGTTTACATGGTCATTCCATAGCAGCGATGAAGAAAAATACGCGCCTAGAATTTTGATGCGTTCTACAACTTCAATCGGTGCATTATTGTAGGCTATGACATGTAGTAAAGGGGAGGTGCTTCCTTTTGGACGAAAAATTATAGCTTTAGTTTTGGTTGGGTTGACACATAAACAGTTTTGCTTAGACCATGTATTAAGTTTCAGGAGCACTTCATTTGATGTTGTGATAAGCTCGGTATAAGAACGTGATGTTAGAAATATACTGGTGTCGTCTGCGTAAATTAAAAATTTTACATTGAAATGAATATTTACAATATCTTTAACATATAGATTAAAAAAGCAAATGACCCAGAATGCTGCCTTGAGGTACTCCAGAAAGTATAAACCTCTCGTGGAACCTGAAATTATTTATCTGTACATATTGGCGTCTATTTAGAAGATACGACTTAATAAATTCAAGAGGAAGTCCTCTAACTCCATAACGATGATCATAATTTGTTAAAAGGTAAACAAAAACCCGGGCACTACGACGACCAAATAAAGATTTAAAAATCTTTAAAATCCTAAATCTTTATGTGGTCGGCGTAGTGCCCCGGGTTTTCGTTTACCTTTTAATCATGTTTCATCCTGACCAGACGGGCTTCCGCCAACACTGAACTTCATGATGATAACTCTTCGATGACGTTTACGGCATCCTGTAATGTTTGTTCGATCTCGCCGTCGCTGCCTCCAGTACACCATATCGTGACGTCATCCACGTAAATGGTGTATTCTATGCCTTCGATTTCTTCGAGTCTTCTGGTGAGACCTATCATGAGGATATTGAAAACAATGGGCGAGATAACCACTCCTTGGGATGTGCCTTGGTTACGTAGCTTCATTGTAACTGATATTAGGTCCCCAGCCTTGAGTGTGGCCATCCTTCCACTGAGAAAGGCTTCGACATATTGATCAAAGTGACTACCCAGACCGAGGTTCGAAATAGTTTTGAGTATAAACGTATGGAGGATGTTAGGGTATTATCAAAGGCTTTCTTCATGTCTAGTCCCAGTATTGCTATCATGTACCGAGCCTTTTGGATGATTATTTGATTTTTGAGTAGAAGCACGGGCATCTTGCGCAGCTAGATCAGGTCTGAAGCCGATCATCGTGTGAGTGTAAATATTGTGCTCTTCCTGGTACCGAGATAATCGATTCAGAATCGCACGTTCAGCTACCTTTCCCACGCACGATATGTGTGAGATCGGTCGTAGACTCTCGAGTCCCGGAGGCTTGCCCTGTTTTGGGATTAAAATGGTGTGGGCCATCTTCCATTCGCCCAAAAACGTTACCGTTCTTTCACACCTCATTAATTAGTTGTATCAACTAGTCTATGGAGTCGTCATCCAAACTACGAATCATCTTGTTTGTTATCCTGTCGTGGCCAGGGGCATATCTTCCGTTGAGGTCATGTGAAGCCGCCCTGACCTCTCCTACTGTGAAGTCAGCATCAGTTGCATTGTTCTCGTATATTCCACTCGAGGAGGGGTGGCTGCTGCGTGTACTCGAGGCATAGATACCTATTCACTAGCTGTGCAATAACTTCTGACTTGGATGAGTCATTCTGTGTCACGTGCAAGATTTTACTTAACGTGTTGCGTTGATTCGATTTCATATTGATTTCGTCTAACAGGTGCTTCAGTAGATTCGAGGTTCCTCCTTTTCACATTCGGACATCTATAGAGTTGCAAAGCACATCCCACTGTTGCTTAGCGAGTGTTTTGCAGTGCTTTTCTATCGCTCCACTGGTTTCGGCAATTCTCTTTCTCAGCGTATGGTTCAGTCTCTGACCCCTCCATCGGTTGAGTAGGAATTATTTAGCGCATATGAAGTGCGTCAATCGGCGGCCCATTTTATCGATCGGACGCTCCGTCAGCACCTCTTTAGCTGCGGTGCCAACGTCCCCCCTTACTTGTGCGGTCCATTGTTCCAAGCGTAGGCTGACTTCCCCAATCGCCCATTTCTTTTTGACTTTACGGAATTCGTCCCAATCTGCGACCTGAAATTTGCGTAGTCTCCTCTGTCTGATTGTTAAGCTGATCGTTAATATATTATGATCATTACCTAAGTCTTGGTACAGTTTAGCCCACGTGTTCCGAAGCGTTGCGAAAAAATGTGAGGTCGGCCGTTGTGCTTCGACATATCTATGTGCCGCATCTAGTTGGGAATGCTGGGTCCGTGATGAGCGGTAACACTAGATCTGTCGCTTCCTGCCATAGACTCTCCCCTTTGCTCGTATTGAAGGGTAACGCCATCCATGGTAGGGGCCGTTAAAGTCTCCGGCAACGATCAGCGGCTCAAGCTAGTTTGACTGCTTTGGTAAGTAGGTACTTCAATCTTTGCTTCAGACCCTTAGGGCTACTGTAGACAATGAGAATGAAGATGCTGTCCTGAGTGCTATTTGAAGAGTTTGGAATAATTTCCGTAATGATGTATTCCACCTTGCTACTAGTCATCCTTAGATTGTAGGTGATGCGCCTAGCCATGTTACTAACTAGGTTTGCGATATCCGCTCCCCCTCGTTGCTCTACATCTCCGAGCGATACACGGGCAAATTGACGTTGGGGGTGAGCGTTTCTTGGGAGTAGGATAATATGCGGTTTCTCAGGATATTCCCGTGTAGGATGGGATGGAATAAATTACTGCAGGGGCGCCTTTTTATGTTCATAGCTCCTGCAGTTCGAATGCCACATTTTGAGTTGACTAGCTTGCGCAGCCATCTTCCTTTGGCCGGGGTGTATTATTTGATGTAGTGAGACTGTTAGACTTCTTGCATTGTGCGGGACGTTCGGGGCCCTTGGAATCTAGAGCTGGGACCACCGTATTGTTAAGATATGCTTCGATCTTGAGGAATCTCTGGTGCAGAGATTCCTCAAGATTCTTAAGAGGGAAATGATGGAGCATGTTTTATTAGAATGTAAGGATATTTGCCCAGCGGTAGATTTAGACACCACTGGCTTTCTAGAATGCCTCGGGCTCAGCGAGAGCAGCGGGAAAGTGAACCTGTCCGCAACAGAGATTAGTAAGAAGCGATTGGAAGGTTGGTGGAAGAAAAGAAGGGAAACGTGAAAAACGGAGTACAAATACAAAGTTCACAATAGGAGGTTAGAAAATTTGGTTATAGGGATTCATCGGGGAATTTTGTTCTTCTTTTTTCTTTTTTTTAACCTAGTTAGCGCATTAGGCAGTATAATAGCAAGAGCTTGGTGGCGCAACCTACCACCCGATTCCAAAGGGGAAGCTCATAACATTCATCCATCCATCCCAAGCCGCCCGCGTCCGGCGCAGCGCGGATGGTGGTATCACCGAGACGAGACCCAATGAGGCTCAGTTCAAGACAGATTCATTTCGTTTCAGTGAGCTTTCGGGCCTGCGTCGCTTCGTGGCCGCATACGCTTCTACATTGTTCTTCATTTCAGTGAGGGCGCCGTCACAAATGCTTAAGATGTGCACCGCAGCGCAATGAAAGGCAGCCTTTTCCGGAAGCCGATCGCCGAGTGAGTTATACGCCAGAACCGAACACTGCTAGACTGGGCCGACAAGGCCAGGATCACGGGGCCATTCGCGAAAGTGACAACACCGTCATGGACCACGGCCACCTAAGGCTGCACATTTGCAGCTGACCATTTCGACGCGACCAGAAGAAAAAGTAGCGGCAGACGCTGAGCGCGCTGCACTGTTGGAAGAAGAAAAGCGGTTGAAGGTGGCAGCACCACCGGCAGCAAAAGACGCCATATTGACGCAGTTGCTTCTTGTCACTGTCTGTGACAGTTGGTTGTAGTAAAAATATATATAGCTGTTGGTTCCATGGACCACATGTGAAACCACGTCAGTTTGTTTTTAAATGTAACAATATAGGGCTTTACATTTTACTTTGCGCAGTCTATAGACCACTCAACGCCGCTCATTCGTATCTCGAGGAATCGCATGATTTCCTGCTGTTGCATCGAGATCGTAATCTTATTATAACCGGTAATTTCAATTTTCGCAGCATAGATTGCAGGTTACTTGACTCAGAAAATCACGAATCCTATAATGTTGGTATAGACATGCGTCTAGCAATGAACCTTGACCAAGTTGTGCATGGAACAACTCGCGAAAATGCAGTGATGGACCTTTTTTTTTATGAGTCAAAAGTTGTCAAATTGCATACTTACTGTACAGCCGGCTATTTTAGAGCATAGCTTGCTATTACTTTTCTGGAACGCTTCACATGCTAGTAGCACTCGAATTCTCCCATTAACGTACATAAGTGAATATGACCTTGCTGATGATGAAAATATTATTGATTATTTGGAAAGGAAATTACATACGAGGGTTTTGACTATGTTCGCTTTTTATGGGAAAGGTTTAAGGAAGTTATAAATAATTGTACTGAGCAGTTTCTACCAATAAGAGGTAGAAAAGGTCGTCCCAACCCCTGACTCAAGCGTGAAATCATCCACATCAAAGGAAAATAAAAGACTATGCAGGCAGCGTAAGACCGGAACACAAACTTTTCGCGATCTTGCATAGTTTAGCTACTATGATTAGTCTAGCAAAGGGACGGTATTTCAAGGCCACATTCCCAGAGTACATTAGAAACCATCCTCAAAAGTTATAGCGCTCTTTCTGACCGTAAGAATTCCATAAAAGAAATTACACTTGACGGTGGACTACTACAAGGTGAAGGAGCAGTAGCAAAGCACTTTAATGAATACTTTCGAAGGGTATTTAATAACAATAGTGGTACTACAGTGACATCTTTGCCCAATGTTTCAGTCGGAAAATCCCTACGGTGTCGGTGGAGAGCGTATTGACAATGCTGCGTAATTTAAACATTAGAAAAAGTGTTGCTCCATTTAATCTTTCGAATGTATTTCGAAAGCGTTATGCTCATAAGATAGTAGAATGCAGGACAAGAATATTTGAAGTGTCATTACAGTTTGGGGGCACACCATCACTGGCACAATGCCAGAGTAATGCCTCTCCATAAAAAAAGGTGACAAATATATAGTAAGGAGCTATCGACCAGTGTCCACTACATGTACTATCGGCCAAAAAAGTAAACGGACCACGGCACCGCTGGCCGGAGCGGCTGCGGAGCCGCACCGGGGCGCTACTATCTCGCTCCGCGCGCTGACGGCGAGAGTGCCCCGAGTGACGCCAGACTTCGCCCTCTCTCTCTTACGGATCCTTGTCACGCTTGATAAATTTCTAGTGCACCGTTCGGTTGCTCTGCTGCTGACGGTCGCGACGAAGGGGACTGTGCATCGCCGGTAGTTTAGCACATGGCGCTGTCGAACAGTAGTGGACGGCCGCGGGGCGTCAAACCGCGCCACTGAGAAGGAACGAAGACTCGTTCTTAATGTTGTTTTGCTTATATTCACCATACCTCTCATATGAGTGCATTTCGCTGGCGTCCACCGCTGTTCGATTTTAGACAACACAACGAAAGCAGCCGCAACGGCGGCTACGGTGACGCGTGCTTGCAGGTGCCAAGCTTTACTGCCGGCGCTGGTTCTCTGTCGATATTACTTTTCCGGCATGGTCTCCAGCAGTGGGTTTATTAACTATAGCAGTGCGCCTCTTCACACTGCTTTAATTCGCTACTACAATACACATTCCGTTATGAAACTTTCCTTATAAAAGTACCGTCAGAAAGAGATGATTGGAAAGACTAATCGGAAAGACAAGTCGCTCGTGAAAGTTTATTCACGGAAGAAAATAAAAATTGGGGTTCCATGCGTTGAAGAGGTCCTCAATGGGATGAAAATTCGCCGTCGACTGTGATGACTTGGCCTACTCGCCTTGGCATCGAGTCATAGAGCGCGGCCACTACCTTCGGACGTCCGCGTAGTGCTTCCCACTCTTAATTCCTTCACGGCATGCCAAAGCTGATCCGCTGTGCCACCACACAGGCGCCGTGAGGCAAGAGTCTTCTTCAACATTGCCCAAATGTTCTCGATGGGGTTAAGATTAGCCCCGTTATGCGGCCACGGAAGCTGACGCACGGCGTAGCTCTCCAGAAGTGCACTCACAGCGCGGGCTTTGTGCACAGGGCTGCGGTCGTGCTGGAACATGTAGCACCCGTCCCGGAATGGCCCGTCCAGAACGTATGGAATCAAGTGCTTGACGAGGAGTTCGCAGTACTTCGACCCAGTGAACGAGCCCTCAATCCGCACGAGTGGGCCAAGGCCGTCCTTACTGATGGCGCCCCAAACACTAACCGAGCAGTGGCCGCTGCTGAGCACGCTGTGGATGTGGCCGGGGTCATATCTGGGCATATGAGAGAGCAGTCATTAACATATGTCGGGTACAAAACTTAACGCGCAGCCACCTCACTCTGCTGTAGAAAAGAAAATAATGAAGGCTTAAATCACACCCTGTCTAACATTCAGCTCGCTGATATGCAATGACGCAAAAGAAACACTTCGTAGTCAATACTGCGCCTACGTGTAGTCATGCAGTAAGACGAGAAATGAGGCTGTACAGCATTCTTAAGGCTAGTATGCCTTGCAAACAATCCCTATTTTTTAGCACTGACTAGCTATGCAAACTTTACCCGCAACTTCCCTCAGCTGCAAGGAATGCAGGTCGTACCTGCTGTTCAACGGACGCCACAGACGCTGCTGTTGGTCCCAGCGTGTGCTGAACGTTGACTCATCCGTGAAGATGACCTCCCGCCACTCCTCTGCAGTCCATTGCTCGAACGCTCGGGCAAAATTCAGTCGGTCTTCCCTCTGCTTCGTCGTCAGGTGCGGCTTCTGAGCGGCAACGCAGTTCATGAGACCTGCCTCTCGCAGTCTGCTCCTGATAGTCTCGCTGCAGCAACTGAGGTCCAGTGCGTCGCGAATTTCCCTGGCGTTCAGAAAGGGTTCAGCAACTATCTGTTGGTCCTCTTCCAACGTTGTAAGCCTTGGCCGCCCACTGCGCTGAGCATCAGCAATTCTGCCGTATTCATCCCTATAGGCTTGAATAATGCGGTTCACCGACGTTCTGCTCCTCCTAGTGCGGCGGCAGATTTCACGCTGAGGGACACGTTCTATGCTAAGCAGCACGATGCGCCTTCTCTCCTCGATCGGCACCCGGGATGGCATTTTTGCGACGAAACGAATGCGACCGTTCTCGTTTTTAAACATTTTCTAGTCTTCCAGTGTCCAATGGCTGGACACAACCATATCTGGATAGCAGTGCGCACTACAAAGCGCGTCGCCGACACCGTTCCAGAGAATAACAAGGAAATATTGAACGCCGGTGTCCTATTGGCCCCTTTGCTGTGGCACCGCGGATCAGCTGCATCATACCGCGAAAGAAGGGTGAGAAGCACTACGCGGACGTCCAGAGCTAGTGGCCGCGCTCTATGACTCGATGCCAAGGCGAGTAGGCCAAGTAATCGCGGACGACGGCGAATTTTCATCCCATTGAGGACCTCTTCAACGCATGGAACCCCAATTTTTATTTTCTTCCGTGAATAAACTTTCACGAGCGACTTGTCTTTCCGATTAGTCTTTCCAATCATCTCTTTCTGACGGTACTTTTGTAAAGAAAGTTTCATAACGGAATGTGTATTGTAGTAGCGAATTAAAGCAGTGTGAAGAGGCGCACTGCTATAGTTAATAAACCCACTGCTGGAGACAATGCCGGAAAAGTAATATCGACAGAGAACCCGCGCCGGCAGTAAAGCTCGGCACCTGCAAGCGCGCGTCACCGTAGCCGCCGCTGCGGCTGCTTTCGTTGTGTTGTCTAAAATCGAGCAGCGGTGGACGCCAGCGAAATGCACTCATATGAGAGGTATGGTGAATATAAGCAAAACAACATTAAGAACGAGTCTTCGTTCCTTCTCAGTGGCGCGGTTTGACGCCCCGCGGCCGTCCACTACTGTTCGACAGCGCCATGTGCTAAACTACCGGCGATGCACAGTCCCCTTCGTCGCGACCGTCAGCAGCAGAGCAACCGAACGGCGCACTAGAAATTTATCAAGCGTGACAAGGATCCGTAAGAGAGAGAGAGGGCGAAGTCTGGCGTCACTCGGGGCACTCTCGCCGTCAGCGCGCGGAGCGAGATAGCAGCGCCCCGGTGCGGCTCCGCAGCCGCTCCGGCCAGCGGTGCCGTGGTCCGTTTACTTTTTTGGCCGATAGTACATAATGCAAATTCCTAGAGGATATAGTAGCCAGTGAAATTCTTGATTTTATAACAAAGAAAATTTGATCTCAGCATCAACACAATTTTGGTCGAGGAATGTCAACTGTTACTCAACTTATAACAGCAGTGCACAAATTCCCAGCAACCCTAGACAGATCTGGACAGGTAGATGTGCTCTTACTAGATTTCTGTTAAGCATTATATAAAGTTTCAGATGAGTAACCGCTTTACAAGCTAAGTAATATTACGCTACCTCGGTACTTTATTAATTGGATAACAGCATATCTGCAAAATCTAACACGATTTGCAGACCTAAATGATAGTTCATTAGCTACTTTCGCGGTTCTGTCTGGAGTACCACAGGGCAGCGTGCTCGCTCCGTTACTGCTTCTTATTTTCATAAATCATATAACAGAAGTGATAACCGAATCGGTTTCCATAAGACTATTTGCAGATGACTGCATTATACTAAAAAAAAGCGAATTGATCTAGTTACCACGAAGTTATCCACGGATCCCAATTGAAGATAGAACAGTGGTGTCAAGAATATAAAGCCCAAATAAAGGTTTCAAAGTCAGTGCTCCTTCGGATTTCACGCAAACAGCAACCGAAAGTATTAAAATATAGCCTTATTCAGTGGTTCCGGAGGTTACGCAATACCGGTACTTGGGTGTTACAGTAACGATTTTACGTGGACGTCTCACAGCAGAAGTTTGTCCTTGGGCGTTTGGTGAGCTATGCTTTCGTGGACGCGAAATCAAGGACACGCCTTCTAATATACCTTTTAGCTTACTCTACGCTCATTAGACGAAAGCAAGGATACCCATCTGCGTTTAGGCATGCGCAAACAAAAAATCTTGGTCACGAGTTCGAGAGCATTGAAAGTTAAGCGGTTTGTTTTATTTTCGGAAAGTACAGGCGACATGAGGCTATCTCAGCGCTGATGGTGCATAAACATAATGTTACGGAAAGGAAGAAGCGTGCGCCTATTTACAGATGGCTTTTAATGGCAGGGCCAACAAGCGTAAAGCAGCGATAAATAAACTACCCTCTTCCTCATCGTCTCTCAGGCCACCATCATAGTCCTCTTCTTCACACATTACCGACTGTGACATCACCCTCGTCGGAAAAAGCACCTTATTGGTGCGGCTCATCTGTCCGAGAAAGGTAAGGTTTGAGACGGCTGACATTGATGATGTCAGAGAGAGGTGAAGGCACCGTGGCATCCAGCGGAGACACTTCATATGTGACAGGGGTCACCTGGCGAAGGATGCGGTAAGGGCCATAGTATCGCTAGAGGAATTTCTCCGAAAGACCAACACGCCGAGTTGGATACCAGACTAGCACAAGAGCACCTGGTTCGTAATGCACGTCGTGATGGCGCTGGTCGTAACGGCACTTCTGGCGTGTCTGTGAACCAGAAAGGCGAATGCGGGCAATCTGGCGTGCTTGGGTCGCTGTGGTTATGACATCCCGAGTTTACTTTGTCGCCGAGTCGAGCGTGGTCGAGAAGAGTGCCTCGAAAGGCAAAGTTGGCTCACGGCCGCAGAGGAGATAGAAGGGGGAACAGCCTGCTGTGTCGTGGCGCGAGGAATTGTAGGCGAACGTGACAAATGGTAGAGCAATGTCCCAGTCGCGATGATCGGAGCAAAGATACTTTGCTAGCATGTCAGTTAATGTGCGGTTCAGGCGTTCGGTAAGACCGCTAGTTTGAGGATGGTAAGCGGTAGTAAGTTTGTGTTTAGTAGCACATGATCGAAGTAGGTCGTCTATGACTTTGGAAAAAAAGTATCTGCCGCGATCGGTGAGAAGTTGACGAGGTGCACCATGGTGCAAGATAACGTCGTGAAGCAAGAAATCACCGACGTCTGTAGCGCAGCTAGTCGTTAGGGCTCTAGTAATGGCATAGCGAGTTGTATAGTCCGTAGCGACGGCAATCCACCTATTTCCGTCATTCGATATAGGGAATGGTCCGATAAGATCAAGGCCAACGCGAAAAGAAGGGTCGGCTGGTATATCCAAAGGCTGCAGCAGTCCGGCAGGAGGCACAGCTGGTCTTTTCCGGCGTTGACACGACTCACACGCGGCAACATAGCGCCGAACGGAGCGGTTGAGACGGGGCCAGAAAAACCGTCGCCGAATTTGGTCATAGGTCCGCGTAACGCCAAGGCGTCCAGCGGTGGGAACGTCGTGCAGTTGCTGCAGTACAGTCTGTCGCAGATGAGACGGAATGACGGTTAGGAGCTCGGGCCCGTCGGAGTGCATGTTGCGGCGATACAGGATGCCATTTTGTAGTACGGACATGTGAAGGGATGGGTCAGACGGATCAGAGAGGAGGCGTTTTATAATGGGGCGTAACGACTCATCGCCTCGTTGTTCAGCGCCAATGTCTTGCAAGGCAGAGAGCGAAAGAACGCAGATCGGTGCGACATCCACTAAGCCGTCCGGTACATCGACGGGATGACGAGACAGGCAGTCGGCGTCCTGATGTAGACAACCCGACTTGTAGACCACAGTGTATGTGTATTCCTGCAGCCGTAGGGCCCAGCGACCGAGGCGTCCGGTGGGATCCTTAAGGGAGGAAAGCCAACAAAGCGCGTGGTGGTCGGTTGTAACTGTAAATGGCCGACCATATATATAGGGTCTGAACTTCCCCACCGCCCAAACGAGGGCGAGACACTCGCGCTCAGTAATCGACTAATTGCGCTTTGCGGGAGAGAGGAGGCGGCTGGCATAGGTGATGATGCGGTCGTGCCCACATTGGCGTTGAGCTAAAACTGCGCCGATGCCGGAGCCACTAGCGTCAGTGCGGATTTCTGTCGGAGCGGAGGCGTCAAAATGGGCGAGAACAGGAGGCCTGGTGAGCAGCGTGATGAGCTGCGAGAAAGCAGACGCTTGTTCACAGCCCCAACAGAAAGGAACGTCTTTCTTCAGGGGATCAGTCACGGGACAGGCAACATGGGCGAAA